>NC_069500.1:958510901-958810901 GCF_027579735.1 Bombina bombina
TTTATTTCAAAATTTTCAGGCAATAAAATAATATTTAAATGTTGTTCTTTCATATAAATTATATAGAAAAGTTAGATTACTATCCCTTTAAAGAGATATGACACTTTTATCTGTAAAAGATAAAGAAGTAAAGGGCCCCACATGCGCAGAACTAATAAGTAAGGTGCCAAGCCCCCCAGAATATCCACTCACTGGGAAGCTTGCATTTTGAGAGTTGGATCTGATACCCATCATGTTTGAATCTCTTGCTAGCACCATCTCTCCCTCCGATCTTTTAAATATTTTCGGGGCGGTTTTTCTCATACCTCTTGAAAAAGGCCAGTGGGCGTGACTGAAATGCGTAGATGGACTAACCATTTGGTAGATAAAAGAATTTAACTTTTATATATATTTTTTTGGTTTAACATCTTAACTGTTGCTGAGGGCGCAGGAGTATCCTATTTTTGGATTCCCTGGACCAATCCATTTACAGAGAGGGGAGACTGTGCTGGCAAGAGATTCAAATGTGTTGGTATTAGATGCAACACTGGAAATTCAAGCTTCCCAGTAAGTGCATATTCTGGGGGGCCAAGGCACTTTACTTATTAGCTCTGTACATGTGGGGCCCTTTGTTTGTTAATCTCTTTACAGGTACCCCTAAAAGTGAAAGTCCTCTAAAAATTGGAATAAGGATCTGGTCCTCCTCCTTAATTTATACTTACATTTTGGACATTTTTCATTTTCTGTATGCACATATTTATCTATTAAAATAGTTTTATCATGACCTTAAGAAGACCATTGCTTTTCTGCACAGCAGTTATATGTTTGGTTGTTTTTTTTTTTTTACTGTTTCTTGGTCTTAGGTAGAGCACAAAGGGTTATCTGATTTTAATAGCATTGCTGCTCAAGAAAGCATACCACGAGTACAAAGCAAATTTTATAATAGAATTAAATAAGAAATAAATAAGAAAGTTGGTTCAAATTGTATACTCTGTCTGAATCATTGACAGTCTAGTCAAAATTAAACTCATGATTCAGATAGGGCATGCAATTTTAAACAACATTACAATTTACTTTTATCATCAAATTTGCCTTGTCCTCTTGGTATTCTTTGATTAAAGCTAAACTTAGATAGGCTCATATGCTAATTTCGGAGTGTTTTTTACAGCTAGACAGCACTAGTTCATGTTTGTCATATAGATAATGTGTTCAATCCCATGGAGTTACTTAGGAGTCAGCAATGATTGGCTAAAATTCAAGTCTGTCAAAATAACTTAAATAAGGGGGCAGTCTGCAGAGGCTTAGATACAAGGTATTCACAGAGGTAAAAATGTATCAATATAACAGTGTTGGTTATGCAAAACTGGCTAATGTGTAATAAATTAATTATCTATCTGTTTAAATAATAACAATTTTGGAATAGACTGTCCTTTTAAAGAAAAAATATTGGGTTTAATGTCCCTTTAATGGAAAAACATCCAAGTGTAGCCTTTAACAATTACAACTTTCACTAATAGCGCCAGTAATATCTCCCTTAATGTTGTGTCCCTGGCTTCAATAGAATACTGTGCTTAAAATTGCCCAGTAACAAAATGTAGAATTTATTTTGTACAACACCACAAATCTTGGCATAAATTGTATCTCTAATTGTTGATATATTGGCCCATATTAGATGTTATTAGTTGATTTAGAGTGTTCTGTGTACATTTTCATTCCTGTTTGACCATACAAGCATATGTTAACTTGTATTAATTTTAAGATAAAGAAAAGCATAATCGTTTTTAGATCCCCTAGTGACCTTTTAATTCCTTTTTGCCAAATAGTTAAGTAATACAAATACTAAACATTTGTTTAGCTTATTAAATTGTAGAAATGGTAACACTGCATGCTCTTACAACCACTTTGGTGTCTCTGGAGAGACTTTGACATTAAATACATCAAATTATCTTCTTGCTTTTATAGACAACAATGTGATGAAGGCTATTCCTTAGCTTAGTAAGAGAACAGCTTCTTTGGCTTTCCTATGTCACAGCTGGATGAAAAGTGCCAGAGTGGCTCCTGGCCAAGTCAACCAGATGTTTAAAGAGCAGAACTGTGGAAATGTCCAAGGGAACAGATATCAGCTCTCATTAAAACAAAATTAATATAATCAGGCTCAGGTTTACATCTCAGAAGCCCCCTAGTCACAAATCATTACTAACATTCATTGGATGCAATATACTAGAATTTCTTGCACCACTGTGATTGTAAAGCAGTAAATACATATTAAATACGGTAAAAATTCAATGGTATGTTCAAGTGTGTCAATTGAGAAGCCATTTTCAACATGCACAGGCTCGTTTGTCTCTATTACACATATACAGACTTATATATACATACATAGGCAGATACTTATGCTTGTGCTTTTATTTAAAGTTCCCTCCATTTATATTGGCACCCTTGGTAAATATGAGCAAAAAAGGCTGTGAAAAATTGTTTTTATTGTTTAACCATTTGATCTTTTGTTGGAAAATACACAAAAATACTCTGCTCTCATGGATATCAAACAATTGCAAACACAACAGAGGTTTATCCAAAAAAAAATCTTTGATAAATATATGTGTGGCACAATTATTGGCACCCTTTTAGTCAATACTTTGTGCTCCTTCCCTTTGGCAAGATAACAGCTCTTAGTATTCTCCTATAATGCCTGATAAGTTTGGAGAATACATGACAAGGGATCTGAGACTATTCCTCCATACATAATCTCTCTCGATCCTTCAAATTTTGAGGTCAATGCTGGTGGACTCTCCTCTTCAGTTCACCTCACAGGTTTTCTATGGGGTTCAAGTCAGAAGACTGGGATGGCCATGGCAGAACCTTGATTTTGTGGTCAGTAAACCATTTTGTGTAGATTTTGATGTGTATTTTTTTATCATTGTCCTGCTGGAAGATCCAACTATGGCCCATTTTTAGCTTTTTGGCAGACTCAGTCAGGTGCTCATTTAATATTTGTTGATATTTGAACAACGTTTCAGGCTATCCACCCTTAATCATGTTCAACATGAACATGATTAAGGGTGGATAGCCCAAAAACGTTGTTCTGTTTTCCTGGCTCCCATAATGTGGAAATAAAGATACTTTGATAAAGGATATTGTGGTGCGGCTGCTACTTTTGTGCTATATGACCTGGAGGATCTTTGCAGTGATCCTATTGCAGTATGCACACAGCTGAGGGTTAAAGTGCTGGATATTGAACTGTTTATATATATATATATCAGCTGGTATATATGGATGTATATGAAAACACTATTCTCATATACAGTACATATACACCAGCTGATATCTACACACACATATGCTCTGATGCACACATACACAACCCACCAAGGTCTAAAACAAACAATTAAATGTAAAAACAAAAAAGCAACAGGAGCGCACAAATGCATCTAAGTGCAGATTATAAAACACCTTTAATAATGTAGTGCCCTAATACAGAATCGCACTCACAATTTAAAAAGAATAAAATGGCAATATAACAACAGTTATTGAAACTGCAAACCAGTCAGTGTATCACCCAATCGCAGGGAGGGGTGTGAAACCAGCCGACCAATCGGGTGTCCTCAAACGAGTTACTGTCTTTCCAATGGCTTGAAACTGGAGGTGTGTATGGACAAACGTTGTAGATGAAGCCTGTATGACACGCAATCCACTTCTCTGTGGGCTGTATTCTCTATAATGTCCGTGGTTCACAGGATATCAATAAAACAGGTGCAAGACCTTAAAATTCAAAAATTTGCCCTCAGCTCACGTTATGCTCAATGGATGATACAAGCACAATATCGTAGCTTCACAGGGACCTCATAAGCTCCTTCACTCTACGTACGTTTCGTTCCAACCTGGGAACTTTTTCAAGAGTGATTCCAAGTACTTCCTTCCTGTCTTTTAAAGGCAGGAGGGTTCATGCACCTCCTATTAACCTTTTAAGGATTAGAATATAAAACCATAAAAATCTGCTATACACACATAAGTAATAGAGTTTAGGTTTTTGTACATATTCAAACTTATTTAACAACACAAATATGATACTAAAATAATACACATTATTTATGTTTGGAAAACATTGTAAAATGATGGTGCTAATGCCGTACTGTAGATACTCCTATGGCTTAAAATTCCCTGATGTATATAAGTACCTTATTACGGATGTACATAAACCATGATTATGTAGGTACATCTAACAAGTTAAACACTTCTAAAGAATCTTGATATTAATATATTAAGATAAAAGTTATGTATTCCTGTATATTAGGGGATAGGGGTATGCTTTAAATGCAGGATACCGGCAGCGTGAGTCATACTAGAAATGACTGGATGTCTAAATCAACATTCATCCCTTTTGGATGAAGACAATCCAGATTTTTGATCCAATAAGTCTCACGTTGTCGCAACTTAAGTAGCCTATTAGTGTCCCAAATATTGGGAGGGATCCATTCTATAATTTTTATTTGCAAATCTTTAGGATTTTTATTATGAACTAACTTAAAATGTTGGGAGATGCTGTGCGTCTCCAAACCTTTGTCAATATTATGCAGATGTTCCATAAAGCGATACTTTATTTTCCTCTTAGTTCTTCTAACATAGATAAAATTGCACTTACATTTTAAATGATACACAACATAGGTGCTCATACATGTGCACCTACTTGTATTATTATAACTCTTAGTGCTATCATGGTTCTCAATAGAATTATGATTAGCTGCTATGTGAGGGCACATTACACAGTCCTTAGTTTTGCACTTATATGTTCCAGGCAAGCTCCCCTAGTCTGATGGTCTTATTTGAGGCTTATTCCTCAATTTACTGGGGGCCAGGATATTTTTCAAATCCCTATTTTTCTTAAAGATAATTTCTGGTCTGTCTCCAATTGATCTTCTAAGGATAGGGTATAGTTGTAATACTTTTCAATGTTTATTAATTATGCCCTTGATTTTGTAATGTTGGTTATTGTATTTGGTGATAAATTTAGGATTTGAATTTTCAATTAACGCTTTCATTTTTCTATTTGTTTTCTCTAAAAGAGTCTTCCTATACATTAAATCCACTCTTTCTTTCATCTTTAACTAGATGATGTTTATTATAGCCCTTATCCTCAATTTTTTTAGTTAGTACACCGGTCTCTTGAATATAATCTTTATTATTCATACAGTTCCGCTTGATGCACTGGTATTGGCCCAGGGGAATATTATTCTTCCACTGTTTAAGGTGGCACTACGTGCATTTAGCAGTCCATTTCTATCAGCGTCTTTTCTAAAAAATTTCACCACTATTTTGTTCAAATCAATAAACAAAGTCAGATCCAAAAAATTATTTTGGGTCTGCGAATATGAAAACGTAAATTTGAGATTATAGTTATTCCTATTCATATGGTTGACTAATTCCTCCTATTATGGAGTTCACCCTGCCACACCATAATTATGTCATCTATATAGCGGTAATACATGAGGATGTGTGAAAAAGGGGTTATTATTCCATATATATTGGTCCTCATAGTTAGACATGTAAAGGTTTGCGTATGATGAGGCAAATGTTGTCCCCATCGCTGTTCCCTGTGTTTGTTTATAAAACCTATTTTCAAATAAAAAGTAATTATGTGATAAAATAAAACAGAGTTTATATGGAGTCAGAGAGAAATTGAATATGAATGGGTAATAGGTCCCCTTTTAAACATTCCTCATTAATTGCTGATACCCCTTTACCGTGGGGGATACTAGTATAAAGAGCTGAGACATTACAGGTAACCCAAAAATAATTTGGTCCCCATCTCAGCCCTTCAAATTTGTTAATCACATCCATTGTATCCATTAAATATGCTGGAATTTTCTTAACAAGGGATTGCAAATAGTGGTCTAAATATTTAGACATATTGTCGCATAGCGACCCATTTCCAGATACAATGGGTATCCCCGGAGGTTCCTTGATGTTTTTGTGGATTTTGGGGAGGTGATAGAAGCATGCACTTTTTGGGTATACTTCATATAAATAGCTAAATTCATTCTGATTGAGAATGCCATCTTGCTTTGCCATAATAAGATGATTAAACAATTCTTTCTTATAGCAATTAGTAGGATTAAAAGTAAGAGGCAAATAGGTATCCTTGTCATTTAATAAGTTGTTCTCTTCCTTTAGATAGTCATGTCTGTTTTGCATGACAATTCCACCTCCCTTGTCTGCACAACGGTATACCACATCCATATTATTTGTTAGCATTTTTAGGGAGTCCCTCTCCCCTTTCGTGAGGTTATCACTTTTCATTTTATTATTAATGAAAAGCTTATTAATATCCTCACATACCAGTTTGTTAAAAGTTTTAATATACTCACTTTGCATATTTTGGGGGTAAAATATAGATTTTATTTTTAATGGGCAGTGTGACACCTTAATAGATGTTTCCTCATGTACTGACATATTTAAGAGCTCCTCATCTATAATACTCTCAGACTGGAACTGACTGTCAAGAGAATCTAAATTTGCTAGTGTATCTACATCATCTTCATTTAGGACCATATTGGTGGGCATATTAGTTTTATCATAGTACCTTTTTAAGGTTAATTTTCTGATGTATCTCTGAACATCAATAAAAAGTTTGAAATGATTTGGTTGAGTAATTGGTGCAAAATTTAGTCCCCTAGAAAGTAGTTTCATTTCATTATCACTAAAAAATTTGTCTGACAAATTAAAAATTTGTTTAGATCCCCTTTCTAGTTCCAGTTGTTTCTGTTTCTTTTTTCGTGGTTTGATGCCCTCTCTAGTCCCTCTGTATCTTCCAACATGCGTTTTGGTTTCCTTGGGGTACCTAAAACGTTTAGAGGTGCCTCCCCCATTCTGATCTGATTATCTGCTGATGCCAGGGGGGAGTCCCTAAAAAAATGCCTCTTCTTTTGATTTCCCTGTCTTTGTACATGAGAGGACCATGGTTTAGACTGTTTCTCATAACCTTTGCTATTTCCCCTAAATATGGGTTTAGCCCCCTGTTGGTTCCACCTGGGGCTATTAAGCCACTGTTTTCCCTCAATATGGTTACCCTCCATTTCAAATCTATTGCTAGTCTCTATATTATAAAGGTTCATATTCCCATTACCTTGATCTTTATTAAATTCATAATTTGATCCTGTATGTTCTTCATTTGTCCCATAAGCACCCCTCATTTGATATTGGTTCTGAAAAGGGTATTTATTGGGTTTCGTCTGACCCTTGTTTTTATAATTTTTATTATTTTTGTTTTTGTGTAGAAAATTTTTATTTTGGTTCTGATTGGTCGTGTTAATATTACTATTAGAGCCCTGAAAGTTTTGTACACAGGGGTCCGTACTGCTCTAGATTTACTAATAGGTGTACTTATTCCCTCTCTCTCCATATCCTTACTTTTATTATCATATCCTACCAAAACAACTGTGTTCTCGTTTTGCTTATACGTAAAGATACGATTGGTTCTAAAATCCTCCAGATCCCTCCTATTCTTTAGAATAGGTATTGATTTTAACTTGTACATTGTCATTAAACTCTTTCCATTTTTCTATTCTTTTAAAGGGTTGTATTTTCTCTACCACACTATATTTTTGTATTTTCAAATTCTCCAGTTTAAATTCCCGGTACTTGATTAGAAATTTTATTAAGGTTCCCACTCCGTTTGGAAATCTTGTTCCCACTCCATTTGGAATTCCACCTCATCAAGTTCAAATGCAGAAAATTTAAAAATCCTAAGACCCCTAGGTACTACTTCATGGATTATATAGTTGTCTAGGAGGACTAAGTCCTGCCATTCTTTACACAATAGTTTTTCTAACCCCCTAAACAGGTCTAATGTATTTTCGGTCAATGTTAGTTCTGAGTTGCCTATTAATAGATTTGTGGATCTCTGTCTATTAGATCTTAAAGAGCTATCCCTAAATTTATTACCTTCCATGGTACTTGCATTGATATTAACCATTGGTGTTTTCATTGTATGTATGTATGTATATATATATATATATACATTTTTGTTAATATTTATTATATCTTTTCATGTGACAACACTGAAGAAATTACACTTTGCTACAATGTAAAGCAGTGAGTGTACAGTCTGTATAACTTTGTAAATTTGCTGTCCCCTCAAAATAACTCAACACACAGCCATTAATGTCTAAACCATTGGCAACAAAAGTGAGTACACCCCTAAGTGGAAATGTCCAAATTGGGCCCAATTAGCCATTTTCCCTCCCCGATGTCATGTGACTCATTAGTGTTAAAAGGTCTCAGGTGTTATTGGGAGCAGGTGTGTTAAATTTGGTGTTATCACTCTCACACTCTCTCATACTGGTCACTGGAAGTTTAACATGGCACCTCATGGCAAACAACTCTCTGAGGATCTGAAAAAAAGAATTGTTGCTCTACATAAAGATGGGCAAGACCCTGAAACTGAGCTGCAGCATGGTGGGCAAGACCATACAGCAGTTTCACAGGACAGGTTCCACTCAGAACAGGCCTTGCCATGGTCGACCAAAGAAGTTGAGTGCACGTGCTCAGCATCATATCCAGAGGTTGTCTTTGGGAACTAGACATATGAGGGCTGCCTGCATTGCTGCAGAGGTTGAAGGGGTGGGGGGTCAGCCTGTCAGTGCTCAGACCATACGCTGCACACTTCATCAAATAGGTCTGCATGGCTGTCGTCCCAGAAGGAAGCCTCTTCTAAAGATGATGCACAAGAAAGCCCGCAAACAGTTTGCTGAAGACAAGCAGACTAAGGACATAGATTACTTGAACCATATTCTGTGGTCCGATGAGACCAAGATAAACTTATTTGGTTCAGATGGTGTCAAGCGTGTTTGATAGCAACCAGGTGAGGAGTACAAAGACAAGTGTGTCTTGCCTACAGTCAAGCATGGTGGTGGGAGTGTCATGGTCTGGGCCTGCATGAGTGCTGCCAGCACTGGAGATCTACAGTTCATTGAGGGAACCATGAATACCAACATGTACTGTGACATACTGAAGCAGAGCATGATCCCCTCCCTTCGGAGACTGGGCCGCAGGGCAGTATTCCAAAATGATAACGACCCCAACACACCTCCAAGATGACCACTGCCTTGCTAAAGAAGCTGAGGGTAAAGGTGATGGACTGGCCAAGCATGTCTCCAAAACTAAACCCTATTGAGCATCTGTGGGGCATCCTCAAAGCACAAGGTCTCTAACATCCACCAGCTCCGTGAGGAAGAGGACTCCAGTGGCAACTTGTGAAGCTCTGGTGAACTCCATGCCCAAGAGGGTTAAGGCAGTGCTGGAAAATAATGGTGGCCGCACAAAATATTGACACTTTGGGCCCAATTTGGACATTTCCACTTAGGGGTGTACTCACTTTTGTTGCCAACGGGTTAGACATTAATGGCTGTGTGTTGAGTTATTTTGAGGGGACAGCAATATTACATTGTAGCAAAGTGTAATTTCTTCAGTGTTGTCACATGAAAAGATATAATAAATATTAACAAAAATGTGAGGGGTATACTTTTGTGAGATACTTTGTGTGTGTATATATATATATATATATATATATATATATATATACTCTCTCACACACACAAGCACATGTATCCTGGGTTACACACACATGCACACATGTTCTGTTGCACACACTAGTCAAGGTTCTCTCACAAGTTTAGTGGGGGGGCACCTAGAGTGGTTGGGACTGAGGAAGGAGATACATGAGGTGAATGTGAAGATCAGTGAGAGAAAGGGGATGAGAACTGTGGGGTGTAGAGAATGTAGGAGCTTTGAATTGTTTGCTGCCATATGGGACAGTAATGTAACTGGTACAGTAAGGCATAAACTGCAAATGTAAAGGAACATGTTAATGAAAGGTTTCCATTATGTACTGTATATATAAGAGCAGCAGTTCAACATGTTAAAATTGTTTTCTTTTGCATAAAAAAGGTAAATTAAAACTGTTTACATTTAAAGGGATATGAAATCCATTTTTTTTCCTTTCATGATTCAGATAGAGCATGCAATTTTAAGCAACTTTCTAATTTACTCCTATTATTAATTTTTTTTTGTTCTTTTGGTATTTTTATTTGAAAAACAGGAATATAAGCTTAGGCTCCAGCCCATTTTTGGTTTGGCACCTGGGCAACGCTTGCTGATTGGTGGCTAAAACAATCTACTTTAAATAGAATATAATTATGCCAGTGAACAAGGGCTAAAGCTTGGCCCGAAACATGTTTGGCGTTGGGTTCTGAACACCTTGTTGCAGGCCTACAACTAGTTCACATGTTTTTACATGACTTTTAATTGTTTATTGATAAATAAAATCCATTTTTGTTTTTAAGAAAAATATTTTTCTCACAGTATATTTTTTTTCACTTCTGGAGCTGCGGGATGACAAAGAATATAGATATATTTTGATTATGTCCTTTTAAGCATCTGGCTGTACTGCAAAAGAAACACCTTTTGCAGACAGATTAAATATTTCAACACACCCCACAAAATGACTAAAAACATTCATTTTAAACTAATGAACAGCTATACATATTTCAGACAAGAATTTCAATTAAATAAAGGCTTTAGTGCATTATTGGCCTTAAGCCATTTAATAATGACAGTGATCAAAAACATGAGCGCATGGTTTAAATCATATTTGATGTAGATTGCAGTGCAGTAAACAATGAGATTCACACTAAACCTTGAGATTTATCTCTACTGCTGGATTTTAAATTAATTATTTATAAATCATAGTGGGTGAAAATGCTGTAAAATGTAACACATCCTCTTGATTTTAGTATGGGGCCTATTTCCTCTTTTGAAATTAGCTAAAGTCTTATGCTCTACAAGAACAACACAAATTGGAACTACATGAAAAAATTGGCTTTATTTTAAACTGCTTGGATATTATTTACATAGGGCACACAGCACAGCCACTAAAAGGGACATAAAATGTTGTAATATAAAATGTTTAATTATGCTTAGTAAAACAACATTGCAATACAATTGAAAATCAAGAGTTTTCCAACCCCAGGGTTTGGAAGTGCACATGGCAGACCTAACCCTGTGCCAAACATATGTCCATAATTGACCTCAACAGAACAGATAAAAAAAAACTACAAAACAATAGGACTTTTGTTGACAAAATAACAGAGGTTCGTTCTGTTTACTCTAATAAGTACTGATTGCCTCATCTGAGTGGTAGGTGGTGTTTGGCTTATGAAAATCAAGTGCAGCAAAGAAGGCATCAATTCATTCCAATTTTTATCAAAATTTGCAAAAAAAATATTGTAATTATAAGGTGTTCTCTGCCCCTTTAAACACTAAACAAATGCTAAATATTATGATGCTTTTAAATGGAAGATTTACCTGAGAATGTGTATGTGTATATGTATAAAAAAAAAAAAATACAAAAAAAAATGAGAATTTGCATGTCTAATTTGCATATCTTACCCACAATTCTCTTGTGCATTGGAAACATTATATATTAAGAATTTCTGGGGAAAAGCATGCGGGGATACTTGCCTAGATGTGCTAATTTCCTATGCAAATATTTACATTGATTTATACATTGAAGTCTATGCTTTCACTTCTAACAGGAAATAAAAATATCACAATTTTAAGAATTAAATTATAGGTCAATTGGGACCAAATAATCAGTAAAAGATACTTCAAAGCATTTTTTTTTCAAAGTGTTTTTATAACATCTCTTTAAAGGGGCCTTTTTTCTATATATGCAAAGAATGCATAAGCATATTGCAATAGATTTTTTGGGGGGGATTGAAACTGAATTGTTTTGCAGACTTTATATTATTGATTATCTTACTGCATTTGCAGTGGCCAGTTAGGGACTCATACAAACGAGTTTGAGCATTCATCAAGCAATCACTGTGAATGTTGGAAGTTAGGAGTCAGAACCCTTCAAGATCCACAATTTTCTGAATTTAAATGGAGGTAAAACAGGCAACATTAATGTATGGGGAGTTTCATTTTCAGTTTAAAGGGACAGCAAACACCCTGAGATTTTAATATGAAAGGTTTAGCTATGTGTAGTAAAACAACTTTGCAATAATCTCTACTACTATTTATTTTGAACCCTTTTTATATATTTAGCTCTGAAGATTGTGGCTTTTCTTATTCTCGGACCTAAAAAAGCATACCACAGACTTCTCAAAGCTAACCCTGCTACATATTATTCCCAAATTATATTTAACAGATAACTACAAAAAAATACACTTTATACTAACAATATGAAAATGGGTAGCCATGTTGTCTGTAGACTCAGGCCCAGATTAACACCTCTAAATAAATCAAGTGATGGTTGGGGTTTGGCTTTTGAAAAATATTGCAGCAAACAAGATGTTAATTTGTTATAAAAATGTTTAAACTTGACTGATATGTTATTCTTTAGTAAGACAACAGAAATGTTTTGTAATTACACCGTTTTTATTGTCCCTTTTAGCAGTCAATGGCTACATATTGAAAGTCTGGAAGACAAAGACGAGCAATGGTGAATAAGTAGTGAAAAATATGTCTGACCTAACTGTTTATGATAGCTTACATTCCAGCAGTAATGTCAATTTGTTTATTATTTTTGTGGCTTAAACCTAAACCTGCTGAAAAGAGATACATAGCAGGTTGAGGCTTTTGGAATTTGGAATGTGGAAACTTGACTATTTGTGCCCTATGATGCTGTAAAGTATGGCACTACAAGCTCTGGCTTGCTCTTATTGGGAGCTGGGATTTCCTCACATTCCCAATCAAGTGGTCTCAAATTGTTAATGCAAACATTAGGTAATTTATTCTCACCTCTTTTGTCATTTCATATATATATAGGCGACCCCTATCTTCTACTTCTACAGTGTGTGTGTATATATATATATATATATATATATATATATATATATTCAAATAAAAAAATGGCTCCGGGTAAAATGGCAGCAATTGGATGGGTGGAAGGTAAAGGAAAGGGATGGTTCAAGTAGTACCCGGAGACAGTCCACATGAGGTGAAGTTGTTATAGTGAATTCATGAAAAGCAAGGGAGATTTCAGGTTCTGCAGTGTTGATGGAAAACAAGTGCAAGTTTATATTTGGAGGTAATGCAAGGCCACCCAGGTAGGATATTAGTAAGACACACTGTCACATGATATAGGAGGAATAGGAATAGTGTGGAAATAGATAATTTTGAGTGTTATCAGTATAGATGTGGTATTGGAGCCTTAAAGGGACAGTCAACTCCAAAAATGGTGTTGTTTAAAAAGATAGATAATCTCTTTATTAACCATTGCCCAGTTTTGCACAGCCAACATGGTTATATGAATATACTTTTAACCTCTGTGATTACCTTGTGTCTAAGCCTCTTTTGACAGCCCCCTGATCACATGATTATTTATTTATTATCTATTGACTTGCATTTTGTATTTTAGCCAATTAGTGCAGTGTCATCCACAACCCATGGGAGAGAGCGCAATGTTATCTATATGGCCCACATGCATTAGCAGTGTCTTGTTGTTAAAAGCTAATAAAAAAAGCATGTGATAAGAGGCTGTCTGAAGTGGCTTAGAAACAGGCAGAAAAGTAGAGGTTTATATGTTGTAAAGTATATTAATATAACAATGTTGGTTGTTCAAAGCTGGGGAATGGGTAATAAAGGCGTTATCTATCTTTTTAAACAATAACCCTTTTGGTGTTGACTGTCCCTTTAACAAGCTTATAAAATTCCGCAATGGGAAGGTGTAGATAGAGCAGAACAGGATTACAAAATCTGGACCATATTTTCTACCAGATGTTTTAATCAAAGCATGCTTTCCAACATTTTCCCCATAATGAAATATTGATGTTGTCAACCAGAAAGTATTTTTTATATATATTTTTATTATTAATACTATCAATTAACTAATGTATACAAAATGATCTCCATAAAAATAAATGTTTTATAAACATTTAAAACTATTTCAAGAGAGTCTAGGTATACAAATGTTCTGTTACTGTGGCCAATTAGAATCAGATAGACTGACATAAGCACTTGCACTGCTGTGTGATCGCTCTTAAGTATTTAGCTAGAAGAGGCCAACTACATATTATTTAAAGGGACATGAAAGTTAAAAGGACATGAAACCCCAAAATGTTATTTTGTGATTTAGATAGAGCATGTGGTTTTAAACAACTTTCCAATCTACTTCTATTATCAAATTCATGAATCAGGAGCATAAATATATCCTGAGTATTATATGGCAGAAAAGTTTGTAACAATCGGCTAGATTACGAGTTTTTCGTTTTGAGCTGTGCAGTGCTAACGAGCAGTTTTCTCTCACCGCTCACTTCCCTACAGCGCTGGTATTACGGGTTTTTACAAACTCAGCGTTAAAAGACAAGAAGTGAGCGTTGAGCAAAATTTAGCTCCTTACCGCGCTCCAATACCAGCACTGCTTAAGTCAGCAGTGAGCTGGTTGTACGCGCTCGTGCACGATTTCCTCATAGGAATCAACGGGGAGAGCCGGCTGAGAAAAAGTCTAACATATGCAAAAAAGCAGCGTAAAGCTCCGTAACGCAGCCCCATTGATTCCTATGGGGAAATAAAATTTATGTTTACACCTAACACCCTAACATGAACCCCGAGTCTAAACACCCCTAATCTTACACTTATTAACCCCTAATCTGCTGCGCCGACATTGCTGACACCTGCATTAAATTTTTTAACCCCTAATCTGCCGCTCCGGACACCGCCGCCACCTACATTATAGTTATGAACCCCTAATCTGCTGACCCCAACATTGACAACACCTACATTATATTAACCCCTAATCTGCCGCCCCCAATGTCGCCGCCACCTACCTACACTTATTAACCCCTAATCTGCCACCCCCAACGTTGCCGCCACTATACTAAATGTATTAACCCCTAAACCTAAGTCTAACCCTAACCCTAACACCCCCTAACTTAAATATAATTTAAATAAATCTAGATAAAAATTACTATAATTAACTAAATAATTCCTATTTAAAACTAAATACTTACCTATAAAATAAACCCTAAGATAGCTACAATATCACTAATAGTTACATTGTATCTATCTTAGGGTTTATTTTTATTTTACAGGCAAGTTTGTTCCAATCAGCCAATAGAATGCAAGCTCAATCCTATTGACTGATTGGATCAGCCAATAGGATTGAAGTTCAATCCTATTGGCTAATTACATCAGTCAATAGGATTTTTTTACCTTAATTCCGATTGGCTGATAGAATTCTATCAGCCAATTGGAATCTAAGGGACGCCATCTTGGATGACGTCACTTAAAGGAACTGTCATTCAGTAAGAAGCCGTCGTTTGAAGAGGATGTTCCGCGTCGGATGTCTTGAAGATGGAGCCGCTCCGCGTCAGATGGATGAAGATAGAAGATGCCATCTGGATGAAGACTTCTGCCCGTCTGGAGGACCACTTTGCCCGGCTTGGATGAAGACTTCTCCCGGTTTTGTTGAGGACTTCGGCCCTGTTGGATGAAGACTTCTGCCGCTTCCTTGAGGATGGATGTCGGGTCTTCAGAACTGTAAGTCGATCTTCAGGGGGTTAGTGATAGTTTTTTTAAGGGTGTATTGGGTGGGTTTTATTTTTTAGATTAGGGTTTGGGCCGCAAAAGTGCTAACTGCCCTTTTAAGGGCAATGCCCATCCAAATGCCCTTTTCAGGGCAATGGGGAGCTTAGTTTTTTTAGATAGTATTTTATTTGGGGGGTTGGTTGTGTGGGTGGTGGGTTTTACTGTTGGGGGGTTGTTTGTACTTTGGGGCAATGCCCCGCAAAAGGCCCTTTTAAGGGCTATTGGTAGTTTAGTTTAGGCTAGGTTTTTTTTTATTTTGGGGGGGCTTTTTTTAATTTTGATAGGGCTATTAGATTAGGTGTAAATATCTGTAATTTGTTTATTATTTTGTGTAATTTAGTGGGGGGGTTTGTACTTTAGCTAATTTAATTTAATTTAGGTATTTGTATTTAATTTAGTTAATTTATTCAATTGTATTGTAGTGTTGGGTGTTAGTGTAACTTAGGTTAGGTTTTATTTTACAGGTACTTTTGTATTTATTTTAGCTAGGTAGTTATTAAATAGTTAATAACTATTTAATAACTATTCTACCTAGTTAAAATAAATACAAACTTGCCTGTAAAATAAAAATAAATCCTAAGCTAGATACAATGTAACTATTAGTTATATTGTAGCTAGCTTAGGGTTTATTTTATAGGTAAGTATTTAGTTTTAAATAGGAATTATTTAGTTAATTATAGTAATTTTTATTTAGATTTATTTCAATTATATTTAAGTTAGGGGGTGTTAGGGTAGGGTTAGACTTAGGTTTAGGGGTTAATAAATTTAATATAGTGGGGGCGGCAGATTAGGGGTTAATAAATGTAGGTGGCGGCGATGTTAGGGACGGGAGATTAGGGGTTAATAATATTTACCTAATGTTTGCGAGACGGGAGTGCGGCGGTTTAGGGGTTAATATGTTTATTATAGTTACGGCAATGTCCGGAGCGGCAGATTAGGGGTTAAAAATGTATTATAGTGTTTGCAATGCGGGAGGGCCTCGGTTTAGGGGTTAATAGGTAGTTTATGGGTGTTAGTGTACTTTTTAGCACTTTAGTTATGAGTTTTATGTTACAGCGTTGTACCATAAAACTCTTAACTACTGACTTTTAAATGCGTTAGGACTCTTGACGGGGTAGGGTGTACTGCTCACTTTTTGGCCTCCCAGGACAGACTCGTAATACCGGCGCTATGGAAGTCCCATTGAAAATAGACTTTAAGAAGTTTATGTAAGTCGGTTTGCGGCAAGGCCAAAAAAGTGTGTGGTGACCCTAAACCTTCAAGACTCGTAATAGCAGCGGGCATAGAAAAGCAGCATTAGGACCTCTTAACGCTGCTTTTTTACCCTAACGCACAACTCGTAATCTAGCTGAATGTTTTTTAAACTGTTATACATTGTTGCGTATTAGAGAGAAGCAGTGTTTGCAAATGTGATTAAAGGGGCATTCCAGTCAAAATTTAAATGCACATAAATGAATTCCATATTTGAATATAAACATATTTGCAATATACATGATGTGGAAAAAAAATATTCTAGTAAAAGTTGTCACTGTTTTAGTGTTAATATTTTCTATGAAATTGTATGTGAAGCATAGATATATATTCTCAGTGCAACAGAATGTTAAATACTGCAGCTGCTCAAAGCGCAAGTGGAATTGTATCATGTCAGGAATTAACAAATTAAGTTATTACCAGATGGTACAAGCACCTTAAGTTCTCTGAGCAAGTGCTGTGTTTAAAATGCTGGTGCACGCTGCATACTTAAATACACTTTTGAAACAGCTATAACTTTTTGAAAATGCTTGTATATTACAAAAATGCTTCTATTCAAGGAATGCATCCATTTGGATTCTAATTTTGGCTGAAATGTCCTGTTAAGGCTTTTTTCACAGTTATGTGCCTACCTAGTTATGTTTTTTTGTTGTTTGTTTAACAAATAATGAAAACAAAGTAATTGGAAAATTGTTTAAAATGTCTTTTATCTGTATCATGATTTTCCTGTCCCTTTAAGTCTACAGTCTACACCAGTGATTTCCAAACTGTGTGTGTCGGGACACACTAGTGTGTCGGCACGGCAGTAGTGTGTAGGTGTGTCCCTGCTTCAGCACAAATTTTTTTAAATTTATTTATTTTTTTGGTTTCTGACTTTCCGTCTGCCGGCTACGCATATCACATGGTTGACACATGATTGATACCTTGTGGGTCACAGATCATCTTAACCAATTGGCGCAGCTCAGTGGGAACTGAAACTATTCCCATTGGCGGCTTTGGCAGCACATTGGCTCCTGACTGCACGTGTAGTCTCCTTAATTGGCTCGTGACTGCATGCGTAGTCATTGAGTGGGGCAGCAGTGTGTTTGCAGTGCGGGCAGTAGTCAATCAGACTCACCGAGCTCTGAAGGTGGCAGCTTAAACGCTGAGCTGAAGTCAGAAGTCAGTGGGTTTTTTTTTTTGCAACTAGCTCCCAGTAGTGCATTGCTGCTCTAGCTCTTGATATATGGATAGGAAGTGGAAACTTAGAAATGCTTGATGATGAAATGTGAGTGTTCATCCCATCAACGTCATACATCACATTAAAATAGTAAGTAGCTATTGGTGTTATTAAACTTTTTTTTTTAATTCTTGCACATACATACTGTTACTTGTAAATTTCATTATTATATAATTTATGTGTGTGTCCGTATCTCTTAAAACAAGTTAGTTTAACCTCCTTTTTGCTAGTACAACTGAATTAATTACTGTGTTGCGAAATGATGTAGGTCTAAAAAGTGTGTCACCAACATGAAAAGTTTGGAAAGCTCTGGTCTACACTATACCCACTAGCAATTTTCAGAAGCTACAGAGAAAGCATGCAACATAAATATTTTATGGTAAAATGTGCTATGCTAAACTCAACTTTTGAGGATTGCATTGAAAGATGATCACCATGTGATCACTGAAATATGTCAGAGAATTTTTGTGTCAAAAAATAACTTTAAATCAGGGCTCAACAAACTCAGGTACTTGGGAGTTATTGGTTCTTTAAAATTAGGTCCTGGCACCCTGGATTAGAGTCCCCAAGACGTACATGGCTTCCCCTTGCTGGCCACCACCAGCAGCACCTAAAATTTAGCTTGGTACGGCTGGATCCTTTCTTGGCCTTGCAGCTGTAAAAATACAAATCTAATTTGAATTATGATATAATGTATGTGTCAGTACACACACCTATATTTCTTTATATATTTATATATATATATATTATTTATTTTATATATTATGAGGTTATATATCAAACATTTATTTTAACATTTTACATTTTATTTTACTACTTTTTTCATTATTAAGTATTACTTTACACATTATGTGATATACATCACCCTTGTATCTTTATCTGTGCCTGAAATTCATGATTCTGTAAAGTGCATGGTGTAGATTGATTTGCACTTACCCAGTTGAGAAGCAAATTTACCATGCTTCCTTAAATTACAACAGGTTGAGTACACTCTAATCTAAGCACTGATGCAGTGCAGATGCTTTTTATATTATTGTATTAATATTTTTTCTATTTAATATATTTTGAGAGATATAATTTTCAAACATATGTCTGTCTGTTCTCTATTTGCCGACTTGCGTGTGCAACCTGCATTTGGAATTTGTATATATACACAGATATTTAAAAGTTATAATCTATATTTGTTATCCCTAAAATGTTAAATAACTTTAGATTGCTTTTTATGAAAGCCTAGATATTGAATGATTAGAAGTATTTTTGACACAACAGTGTAGTAAAGTTGTAGCAATATACTTCCAGCTGTCTTGAAAATGAACATTTAGCAAGCAAAGATGTTGAGATGAGTTTTTGACTATTAGGCTGATAATCCTTGAGGGACTGTTTGTATTGCATTGAAGGATGTGTCAGTGTAAGGATCAGGTTCTAGTCTGACCTTGCCTTTTTTACGGATCTGACATCAGAGACACCTGTGCCTTTTCTATTTGACCTCTAGTTTGTTTTTGGAAAGCCTCAGGCAAATAGAGGTGTTAAAAAAGTGCATGTTGTGATCTGTTTTGGACAGGAAGAAAATATCTATTTATGTGTTTTAAAACGTTAGAAGGATATTCTTTAGTCTCAGACATGTCAACCGCTGCAGTGGAAATTCTTTGTGTGTTTTTTTAAAAAAACAAAACAATAATCCTTCTTACTGACATTTTATTTTGTGTTGCATGATACCCAAAATGTGTTTGCTTGTTTTTTTTTTTCTTTAATGCTATAACAAGAAAAACATGACAAGACTGCAGGTATGTGTAGCCTGATATTTTTTTAACCATTTGGATAAATTATCCATCTGTCTGTCTGTCTGTCTGTCGGTCTGTCTGTCTATCTATCTGCATATGGTGCTTTAAAGTTTATTTAATTTACTATTGAGCGGTATGTGTGGTTGAACATAGTGAAAGTATAGATTATAACCTTTTGTTTCTTCCCATTTTCTTTAAAAGCACATTATAATGCTAAAATAAAATAATAAGAGCATGTACCCCACAAAGGTACAGTCCAGGTCTGTAGGCACAAACATTGTAGTCAGTAAAGAGCCCTGGTGCAAACTATTTTGCCCCCATTAGTAAAAAATATATTTATACACGCATAAACACTGATAATGAGCATGCTGCACTTTATAATGACACTGAGTATTTATATACTGGCAGTGTATAATGAAGTAAGTTTATATACCCTATACCCCGATGAGTACACTGTTCTGTATGAGTATGATAAATATGTATATGCTGATGAATATGCTTTGCTGTATAATGACAGAATATCTATACACTTAAAGAGAATATGAGTAATAATACACTGATGAGTATGCTGCTCAGTATAACAACAATGAGTATCTATACACAGATAATGACCACATAGGAACATGGACTAGCTGCTATGGGCCTCCCATCCCTTGGGCCCTGATTCCACTGCACCTGCGGCACCAATGGTAGTTCTGCCCCTGACTGTAGCTTCTGAACAGAGCAGATCAAGTGAAGCAGTTGCACATAGCCTAATACCACCAGCCATGCTCTGATTGGGAACTATAATGCTTATGGTTCCTGATTATTTACTTCTGTATTAAATATCTTTACATGAGTCAAGCCCAAGTAAACTAAGATCAGTAACATGCAAATTGCATGCTATGTCTAATTATCATGTGTAATTTTTGCTTTCTAATGTCCATTTAACTAATATATGGCTTTATAACAGCAACTGCATAAACTATGTCCCAGCATTTAGCTCCTGATTTTGACTTATTATGTTCTTACTACCTTTCCTGTCTTGGCCATTTATGACTAGGCCAGGCTAGACATATGTCCTGAAGGCACAAAATGGTCTCTGTTATATAAAGAGATAAATCCTGGCTTAATTTTAGAAGGTCATGGGTTAATTACCAGGATGCACCAACTGACACCTAATTATAATGTCATAATTGTGACCCTGTTATTTTTTTATTTCTGCTTTTTTTTAATACTTGTTGAAATTGTAAATTTTCACAAAGCCCATTATTGAGTGGAACGCACCTCTCAACAAACCAATCATCTTTTACTTTGAAAAGACAGAGCCCAAACATTGTCTAATAGATAAACTTTGTATGGATAGCGATAGTGATTGCTTTAGATTTCATCCACATATTATTAGTATTTTAAAACATTCCAGAAAAATATTTTGTTTCATGTTTTTAATGTTTTAATGAGCAAACATTTTTATTAAAAGATGCATTACAGTGGGGATATATGCTTATTTACTGGTAATCAATCAGCCCAGTTTCTTTCTTATTAAAATCCCCCCCCAAAAAATAATACATATATATATATATATATATATATATATATATATATACAAACACAACTATATATATATATATATATATATATATATATATAGTAGTAGGTGATCCCCAGAAAAGAGGACAAAAGACGGCTGAAAAATCATCCACGGCTGGTTCAAAAAAGGTATTTATTGAAGCAAGGTGCTAGTACATAAGGTGGGAGCAAAGCCTTAACACCTGACGCGTTTCGCGCATGCGCTATATATATATATATTTGTGTGTAATATATATATATATATATATATATATATATGTGTGTATATATATATATATATATATATATATATATATATAATATTCCACAGAATTCATTTAAGCTTCTACAGGACAAAATAGATAATACAAGAAGATTGCACATTTGTTTACCTGTGTATGAATAAAACATTTTATGGGAAATAAAATTGTGAATTTAATGTCCATTTAAGCTTGCAGTCATATGGTGTTTTAAAGAGACATTGCATATAACTATAGCATGCCAATGTGTTAAACACACAATTACAGCCAGTTCCAGAGCAGACTACTACAGGACCTAGCTGAACACATCTGGTGAGACAGTTGCAGCCACTAATCACCATTTAGTAGAACATTTCTTCTCCTGACCCTACCTAGCCATGCTTTTCAAAGTATCTTAAAAATTGTATGCTTTATCTAAAGGTAAACTAAAGCCTTTTTTTTTCTTTCATGAATCAGACATCAGGGTGCACCATTTAAAAAAAAACAAACAAAAAAAAAAACTTTCTAATTTACTTTCAATAGCAATTTGTGCACAATCTTGTTATATGCACACTTTCTGAGAGACAATCTCCTACTGAGCATGTGCAAGAGTTCACAATGTATAAAATCCAGTGCTATCACATTGTCGTTTTATCACACATTTGCAGGTTACATTAGATTAAAAATTGGTGTAAAACACTACAGAGCACAAACCTTCATTTTAATAAATGGCATATCATTGGTTCCGTTTTAAATGACTCATCAGAGGAAAGGAGTTCGTATCTGTTTCGTAGTTCAAATTTTTGGCCTGCTGCTATAGGTTAAAAAATCTTAGCTCATAGAAATCTATAAATCAGTATAAAAGGAAAATGAATGCTCTGTGTTAGGCCACAGTGAAAAATAACACTTTTAATAGTAATTTTTTTAAGTCAGAATTTTAAATGATCCTTCTGGCAACAAAAGTCTTTCTTTTCAATCTGGTAAAGTAGCTCCTTTTGTTTATCTAACATGCTGATAAATTGCTTTCAAGGCAGTGTTTATAGTGTAATAGTTCCTGAAAAAAAAAAAGAGTCAACATTATCTTCCAGACTTCAGTAGTCATAACTAATGATCCCGTTGCTTATGCTCATGACGAGACACTGAACGCCAAAGTAGAAAAAGCTGTGTATGAATGTAGGGCAGCTTGTATACAATGGCGCCAGCAAAGAGAGTTTCATGCACCCTCTGTGAAGCTAATAAGCAGTACAAAACTTCTTAACACATGCAAAATAAAACATAAGAAATGTGTACAGTGCTTACCAAATAAAGAGATATATATATGTATTATTTTGGCACCAGGCTAATTTGGTTTACAGAATCACTGTTAGCATAAAACAAGACACCAGATACATTTTAAGAATAGAAAAAGAGGTTTACGTCAATTTGCAGTATAGCTGGTCAGGGGAAGTTAATGACTTTTAGCAGAGTTCCGGAGAAATGTAATAGAAATAAACTGTCTACAAAATGTATTCTAAGAAAAACAAAAATCATAATATGATGTTCCCAGGTATTCCCATCTCACATATACCATTGAAAGAGAAAAATACAACCTATATGTAAGACCAATACATTTATGAATTAAGGATGAGACCAGGAGCATGTTCTAGGCCTTTGCCTATGGCATGGGGTTGCCACTTAAAGGGACACTGTACCCAAATTTTTTCTTTTGTGATTCAGATTGAGCATGACATTTTAAGCAACTTTCTAATTTACTCCTATTATCAAATGTTCTTCATTCGCTTGGTATCTTTATTTGAAATGCAAGAATGTAAGTTTAGATGCCGGCCCATTTTTGGTGAACAACCTGGGTTGTCCTTGCTGATTGGTGGATAAATTCATCCACCAATAAAAAAGTGCTGTCCAGAGTACTGAAACAAAAAAAAAAGCTTAGATGCCTTCTTTTTGAAATAATGATAGCAAGAGAACGAAGAAAAATTGATAATAGGAGTAAATTAGAAAGCTGCTTAAAATTGCATGCTCTTTCTGAATTACAAAAGAAAAAATTTGGGTTCAGTGTCCCTTTAAGCCAAGTTAACCTCAGGGAATTAGGTTTACAAAGGGGACTGCCATACCCTTCCCCCAGACAGAGGCAAAAAAGAAACTGGAGCTGGGGGAATCATCGGCAGTTTACAGCCAATCAGCTGGCAACACATTCTGCCGAATGTGATCTGCGTAAATGTGGTCCTATTGTTGTTTTTCCCTTGTCAAGATTTGCTACCTGCATCTGCACGTGCTATTTATTACATAATCACATTTCACACATTCTTTTAAAACATATGTAGAGTGCAATTTAGTAATTGTGAGCATGTGCAGCTTTAGGTAGCAAATCTTGACAGAACAATGCTCAAGGAATTGCACTGATAATGTGCTGCCTGGGTCCAATAATAAAATAATGCTCCCCAATTCTTTTTCCACTACAGTCTAAACCCAACTATTACAGTGCATTCAAAAGGCAAAAAGAGATACACAGATATATACAAGTGACTTGGGCGCTTTTATATTATTTAACGCAACCATATTCTCCTTATGTGCTGCCCCTGTTAAGTGCTGCCTAGGTCCTATGGCCCCATCTGGACCTATTAAAGAGCTGGCCCTGGCTATATAAGTATCTGAGTTGCCCTATATGTCATAGGTGGTCTGTACATACAACACAAAAAGAATGACCCATACTGACTCATTACAAAGAAATAAAACATAACTTTTATTAATTCAGTTTAACATCCCTTTAAACACTTGTTTGGACAGTCTCTTTTATCACCTGGTTTATATTTGGCCCTGATTGTCTTCAGCAGGGGAAACAGATAAGGAGCAACTTAAATTAAAAGGTGGTGGCGCCTATTACTTTATAAATACTCAGTGGAATATAGAAAACCAACAATTTTCAGAGTTAAATAACAGGAAAAGTGGACAAAATAAATAACAGAAGTATATTGCAGAATATATATAGAATCATATAATAATTGGTTAATGTAGTCTATGCAAATTATGTCCATTAAATAGATGTTGTTCCACAGACCAGGATCAATTATGACATAACAATTAAACTTGTGATTGTGTCATCGAGGATTCAATATAAATGTTGGTTATCAACAACAATAGAAAAGATGGTAATAAATGATAACTTCATTTAAAATGGCTGATTGAAGCTGTTAACATAGTCATATACTAAGTATAAAGATATACAACCTATATAGATAATATCTAATACTTACTGCAAGATGACAATACAATTGCACTTCTTAAATAATAACAACTATTACTATTCAACTGACGATTTGGTTAATTCCGAGAGCGAGCGCTGAAAAAGTGCTTTGAGTCCCACTGGGAGAAAGGCGCTATATAAATACTAGTTATTATTAAAGGTTCATGAAACCCAAATTTTTTCTTTCATGATTCAGATAGAGAATACAATTTTAAACAACATTCCAAATTACTTCTATTATCTAATTTGCTCCATTATTTAGATATCTTTGTTGAACAAATAGCAATGCACATGGGTGAGTCATTCATACGAAGGCATTGTGCATATTTTGAGAATGGAAGTCAATTGGATTTATTTTTTTCAAATTCCATGTTCTATCTGAATAAGGAAAGTTTTATTTTGAGTTTAATGTCCCATAACTTATAATTTGATGAAGAGATATTGATTATAATTAACTAACAGGGAAATGTTGTAGGTGATTCCTATCTTATTATTGCCTTTTACAGCCTTTGTACGGATATTTCACATCTGTTTGCTGTTAAAATATGTGAAACACTTTTCATTTCATTACTGATTGACATATGAACAGATCCCTCACACTACAGGGCCAGAGCTAACCTCACTTATAGAAATAGAGTGCAATATACCATTAGTAAACTATATATTACATTCTTATTTAGCCAGCTATGTATTCATTGTTATTTTAGGACATGGATCAATTGCCCTTTTTTTTTTTTTTTTAATTAGATCGTTTTCAAATTTGTATTTTTTTTCCTAAGCATTTTGCAATTTGTTACAAACTTTAAAGAGAGATTGGGAAGTTTAAAATGTAGACAGAGCACGTTACTTCAATTCGTGGGAGGTATTTTTATGTTGCATGAAATATGAGCTTGTTTAGACATTGATGAGAAAGTAGCTATTAGTCCTGAAATGTTGATGAATTACAGGTTGAAAAAGAGGGCAGCTTAGTGGAGAAAGAGGCAGCAAAAGCCTCTTTGTTTTGTGCCCATAGAAATAAATCTTGTCTGAGACAAAACAGAGCCTTTCATGTTGTACCATGTAGTAACACCTCATGCAGCAATGCCTTATAGTATGTGTTTTTTTTATCACACATGCATTTTGGAATATTCATTTTTTTGTGGTCAGAGCATGTATATTATTTTACTGCTAAATTGCACTGTTCTCTGCTGCACTTGTTTTCTTTAGCCTGAAAAGTCTTGAGTCTGAAAGTTCTTTAACTGGGGCTAAATTGTATTTTTGTGCAGACAGAAAAATCTTGAGATTATAGTCCTCAAGTACTGGACTCCAGCTCAAACTTTACCTCTTTTTCTTTGACTCAAAGCATTTTAAGTTCACACCCCTCATTATTATTATTATTATTATTATTAACTCAACTCTTCTTCATTTGTGACATGCTATTTTGGTTGGCTCCCTCCACTCTTTTGTATGACTTTTTTTTTTAGAACCAAACCCCATCCTCTTTCTGTTTATTCACAAACTTCTCAGACCACTCACTCAATTCTCTTTCTATTATAGTACATTAAAAACATTTTCCTTCATTTTTGTCAGTTACTAAGGATTTGTTAGACAGGACCACCTCTTCAATTATCATGCCATTTTGGTACCTCATACTTGCCACACAACTCCTTTCTAGCACCTATTTTGTATTTATTTTTTTTAAATTGTATTTTATTATTTAGACATATTAGTGATATGTTGTATCACCAAGGTCAGAGATGTATGACAAGATTTTTTGTTTCCCCTCGTCAGATACTTAATTTGAAACACTATGAGGTACCGCTGACTATAAAAAATTGGAATAAAAAACTAAATCAGTAAAACTCAACTGTATTAAGCTAGTTAAAAGTCAAACTGTTATCAAAATAAAAAAACAAGACTGTCTTGGAAATTGGGATTTAAAAAAAATGATATGCTCATTTCACAAAAAAGGCTGTCTGATTGGATGGATTTTTTTAAAATGGATTTTGCATAGACTTTAAAGGGGCAGTAAAGTAAACCCAAATTTTTTCTTTCATAATTCAGAGCATGCAATTTTAAGCAACTTTCTAATTTACTCCTATTATCAATTTTTCTTTGTTCTCTTGGTATCTTTACTTGAATGTAAGCAAAAGAGCTGGCCCATTTTTGGTTTAGCACCCTGGCTAGTGCTTGGTGATTGGTGGCTTACTTTAAGTCACCAATAAGCAAGTGCAACCCATGTACTGAACCAAAAATGGTCTGGCTCTTAAGCTTACATTCAAGTAAAGATACCAAGAGAATGAAGAAAAATTGATAATAGGAGTAAATTAGAAAGCAGCTTAAAATTGCATGCTCTATCTAAATCATGAAAGAAAAAATGTGGGTTTACTATACCTTTAAGCAGCTCATTGTTGTAAAAATTAAATCAAACAGTGCAAAGTCAGTTTAAAATAACTTTTGAGCTTTTTAAACTTTCTTTTTAAAAATTAATTAGGTTCTTACCTGTGGACACCTGATTCACTATACTTCTCAAAACTATACTATTCAGTATTAATGGTAAATTTATGATTGACTTATATTTACAGAACAGCCTACTCTGAAATGTCTGTACCCAGCTTTGCATAACTTAATTCATAGCTGGTGCAGAATATAAACAACTCCATACCTTGGTGAATAATTTCCATAACTGATCATTATAATCAATTATTTTACTTTATGCTCATTTGAAGTGTGATTCATTTATTTATTGTATAAAATTACTAATTAAAGATGCATTTATAAGTATACATTCCATAATATGTTTAATTAAAGGGACATTGTAGATCAGTGCATGAACTCCTTTACATGCTTTCTTAATTAGCTATCTTTAAAGGGTCAGTCAAGTCATGATTCAGGAAGGACATGCAACAACTTTCCAATTTACTTTTATCATAAAATGTGTTCCCTTGGTCTTTGTTGAAGGCTAAACCTAGGTAGGCTTACAGGCTGCAAGTTTGTGAAAAGCACGGAGATAGGGGGGCAGTCTGCAGAGGCATGAATACAAGGTAATCACAGAGGTAGAACACATTAATATAACAGTGTTGGTTATGGAAAACTGCGGAATGGGTATTAAATTGATCTTTTAAAACAATAAACATTTTCAAGTAGACTGTCCCTTTAAGGAAATGAGATTAAAAATATTCAGTAGGGGTTTCAAGAGATGATGTTCTTTGGAAAAAAGCAAAAGGCTACAAATTTAGCTAACAAAAAGGACAGTATAAAACACTTTTATTTTGGCAGCTATTTTGCAATGCTTTTAGGGACATGAAAGTCAAAATGATAGTTCCCAATTCAGATATAATGTAGCTATTTCTTTTTGTATGTTGGTTTCAAACTTAATTCCTAAGTAGGCTCAGGAGCATGCAAGTGTCTTGAACACTATCTGGCAGCAGTGTTTGCAATAATGTTATACATGTAAGGCTTGACACGTGCACACCGCTGTGCCTACCTCAGTATGCAAGGAAAGAGAACAGGTGCAGATAATAAATTATGCAAATTTGGAAGAACCAGGAAAGTTCAGTTCTTGACTTCCACATCTTTTAACCATTCAATTCTACTCTGCCCTTTAGGGCTCAATTTATCAAGCTGGGGCAGACAGGGGCAGCTTGCGTGCAATCCCGCCCTTGCCTGCGTACAGCCAATCACGCGTGGGCAGGAACTGTCAATCTCCCTGGTCGGACGAGACCGGGGAGATTTAAATTCTCCACCTAAGAGGTGGAGAAGAGTCTAGGAAGCAGCGTTCTGATGACCACGCTTGATTAGTAGCGGCTGCAGGTTCTCTTGTGAGAACCTGCAGTCGTAGGCAAGCAAAGGTCTTGATAAATCGAGCCCTTAGTGCTAACCGTCCAGAAGAGACAACTCCTACAGCTTTCATGGTGCATAATGACAACCTTACAAAGACTTTTACAGCACCATAAAAAAAAAATGTTTAAAAAACCTCCAAACCTAATGATAATAATTTATTTTCCAAAGCCTTTTTTTTTTTAGATGGAACAGATACAAAATGTGAACACAGTGTCCTTTTAAAGCTATTGCATTTTACACATAAAACTTTTTACTCATATGCTATACCGCATGAATGCATGATCATTTGTTGTTTGCCAGCTCACACTCTAAAACAGTACTGGGAAAAGCAGCTGATCTATATTATCTGCAGCAGACAGGATCACATTTATTAACTGCTGAATAACATTACAGGTGCTGAATTAGCCATGTACACATCACTGTGCATCATTAGTAGAAACTCCTTTCTGCATATGTTAACGCAACTGGTAAAAAATAAAGACTGCATAGAGAGATATATATCTCAAGAGGTCATTGATTTGGTATGTTTTCTTTTATTTTCCTTCCTTCCTCAAAAGTGATATAGATTCTGCAGCTTGAGAAGCTCTCAACTGATCTGCATTTTGCAGGGTTTGTCATAGTGTGTGGACATTGTCCCTCCTGATAGGGGTTAAACAGATAGGGGCCTATGTGTTTAAAGGGATACTAAACCCAATGTAGCCACCAATGAGCAAGTGCTACCCAGGGTTCTCAACCAAAAGTGGGCTGGCTCCTAAGCTTAGATCCTGCTTCTTCAAATACAGATATCAAGAGAACGAATAAAAATTGATAATAAGAGTAAATTAGAAAGTTGCTTAAAATTGCATGATCTATCTGAAGAACAAAATAATAAAATGGGTTTAGTATCCCTTTAAATGCAAATATGCACTGCAAGTTTGAATCAAGTTACAGGGGCATAAAAACACTTGACAGTGATAAGAGGCTACATGCATATGTCACTCCTGATTGGTTCACTGGCTATGTCCTGTTCAGCCTTTGCAATGCATTGCGGCTTCTGCGCAGAACTCAACTAATAGTTATAAACAAGTATTCATGTAATAATAAATGTAAAATGAAAACATGTATTATTACATTAGAACCCCTTGTAATAGATACTTGTTTAGTTTTTATTTTCAGCTAGAGTAAAACAAGCATTGCAAGGTTTTCTAAAACAGAAATGCTTTTAGTATTAGAGAGCATTTACTTAGATTTGTGGTCAAAATTGATTTCTATTGTCCCACAAGTGCTATATCTTGCAAAGAGAATTAGAGAGGCCTCTGATACACAAAATAGGAGATGGATAAATATATTGATTGTAGTTTAGCAACAGACATAAACACATTTCCTATACATTGAGGACATTTTTCAAAATTGCAGGTGGATACATTCACAAGTATAGAATCTTTGCACTTGAAGTCACCACTTGCTATTATGTGACAAAGTTTACCATTGCATAAGAGCTCTCTTGTGCAATGTTGCCCCTGCTCTTGTACAACCAGTTGAGCAAGAGCAGGGCATGTCAGTCACCCAGAACAAGTGAATGTCGGGATGATTTTAGGGTTTGTGAGGAGGATAAAAAAATAAGTATTTAATTTTATTTTTTTAATGAAAATTAAACTTTTTCCAGGCGAAATCTACCTCCGGTCATAAGTGTTATTTCTAACAGGAAACAAATTAAATTTTATATATATATATATATATATATATATATAAAAACTTTTGTCATATATTTTTTGTTTGTCTTACAGATCTCAGGTACTGCCATGGGCTCAAATATGGCGCCTACATATGCTAATTTATATATGGCGGGTTTTAATCATGCGATTATCTGAATGTAAGGATGTCATTTTTTTATACTCGTTACATAGACAATGTATTTCTAGTTTGGCGGGGCAATGTAGGTGACGTGGAGACATGGGTTGCGAATCATAATGGTTTGACATCACCCACAAGATTTAAATTGGAATTTTCAGAGAATAGCGTTCACTTTTTAGATCTTAACATAATGAAAATCATTGAGAATGGTAAATGTAGGTTTGGTACATCTTTATATACTAAGCATACAGATCGGAACTCCCTGTTAGAGGCACAAAGTTGCCACCCTATACATCAGAAACGGGGATTGTCCCCTCTCAACTCACCAGAGTCGCTAGAAATAATACAGAGGAGTCTATGATGTGTGAACAACTAGATACCATGGGAGAGAAACTTCAACAAAGGGGCTACAATGAAAGATTTGTGCAAAATACCAGAAAGTTGGTCTTGAGAAAAACCCAAAATGAACTGATTAAAAGGGAAGTCACAACTCCGCAAGCAGAGAAGATAAACTTTGTAACCACCTTTGATACATCACATGGGGTAGTGGATGCCTCAATTAGGCAATGCTGGGAGTTGATTAAAGTAGACAAATCTCTACCATTCCAGCATTTAGGATGGCATATAGACGTGCACGTAATCTGTGCGACATATTGGTAAAATCTGATCCGGTAAAGTGCTATCAGAAGACAACATGGTTGAAAACCGATAAGAAAGGTTGCTTTCAGTGTGGAGACTGTGTAACATGCAATGGTTTGCTTATAGAATCTTCATTTCGACATCCTCATTCTAATAAGCGATTTAAAATCAACCATTGGTTATCTTGTACCAGTGACCATGTGATTTATATCTTAATATGTCTATGTTCTTTATTCTATGTAAGCAAGATGGTGACGTCATTAAGAGATTGCATGGCCAATCATAGATCGGCAATCAGGAAAGCGATTGAAAAAGGCGATTCTGAACAGCCAGTGGCATGCCACTTTTGTCAGAAAAAACATGGAATATACAGCATAAGGACTATGCTTATTGATCATATACCACCCATGCTCAGAGGAGGTGACAGGGCAAAGGCCCTATTAAGAAGAGAAACAAAGGGGATCTACACACTCGACACTGACACCTAGAGGTCTAAATACACAGATGGATTTTAGTCCTTTTTATCACTAGCCACTTAGAGTAAGAATGGTATTGAAGATCTATTTTTTCCCGGATATGGAACTCTGGTATGCCTTCACACAGTTTGGAAACAAGATGTTTTTTTTATGTGAGACTTATCCCCAATATAGAGTTTTCCCATGAGATCAGCTGCCATTGATTGTGGCATGAAGACATCTTCGTCATGACCCTCCATATTAAAATATCTACCATATTCTTCCTGGCACTTAAAGAAATGGAATGTGACTACTTGTGCAATTATAGTATATATAGGTTGTAAATAGTAAATTGTTCTGTACAGTGTTAGTATTGTTTTAAATTCACAGTGTTATTTCATCGGTTTACATTGGAACTACTTAGCCAGTTACTGTAAGTCATGCTAGATAAAGTTGCTGTTAATGGTCTATTTACTAGGCAGCACGTAACTTACATTAGGCAGTGAGCGCATATTTGATTGTATAATTTATCGACATAGTAGATACGATTGCTTGCTGCTTTGTTGTGATGATCAGCTTTTGGACTCATCCCTTCCCCTGTCTATGCGACCGGACAAATCAGGGCACAGCGTGTCTTGATGATGTCACAGCAACGTGAAGATGGTGAGGACGCAGGCGGCAGCAGGAGACACGGCTAAGTATTATTAATTCTAATGAATCATTGGGTATATAAGGGTTGTATTTTGCATGTTAGGATACACTGCATGTTGTTTCTGTCTGCCATTTGACAAAGGGACCGGACCGGTGCCCAAAACATTACTCTACACTCTAATAAAGGTTATGCTTTATGGAACCAAGACCAGTGAGAGCTTTCTCTCTTCCTGGATATTGATACTTCTATTGAAAGCACCTTGGCACTGATGACCTGAGGAGTGCAAATCTGATAAATTGATGTGTGTATATATATATATATATATATATATATATATATATATATATGTGTGTGTTTGTGTATTTCCACTAGTTACATTTATATCAATAATAATAATTTTGTATCCTATTTTTAACTTTGCGTCTCAAATCAGTGCCCCTGTGAGATCTCTCACCTCATTCACTTGAATGGTTATCACTAATATGTTGTCTCACACACTTGTTTCAGGCCTCAGATATGTATGCAAAGGTCAAATATCAAAGGAGAATTATGAAGAGCTTCAGATTACAAATCTACTCATTTCATCAAGTCAGTCTGCTGCTCACTTGTCTAGATCTGAACAGCATATTCAGTATATAGTTCCAGTTGACATTCACTAACGTATTTATCTATTTGAAACATTGTGATCACTGAATATTTTGTAAAGAAAGGGACTTGTTTGTTAAAGGTGCAGTAAAGTTAGAATTCAACTTTGTAACGAATCAGAGAATTAAAAAAAACAGAAACAAAAAAAAAAGAAACTGGACGGTTTACTGAAATTTTGATGCAGATAGGGCAAACAAGTTTAAACATCTTCCCATTTTACTTTTATTATTAAATTTGCTTTGATCTCTTGGAATCCTTCGTTGAACAGAAAACCTAGGTAGGCTCATAGAAGCTTTTGAGCGTGCATGCATCTTTAGTGATTTAAAACATAGTTGCAAACTTGCAAACACTGCTGCCATAGGGTGCTAAAGACATGCAGGTCCCGGAGTACCTGTGAGCATCCCAAGGTTTATATCATCTACCAAGGAAAAATAAAACTTACTATATAGAAGTAAATTGGAAAGTTGTGTTAAAATTGCATGCTTTATCTTAAACATGAAAGATTAATTTTTACTTAACTGTCCCTTTAAAGAGTTTGAGTGGAGCTTACTGATATTAGGCAGCAGAAGTTTAATTTCCAAATATATATATATATATATATATATATATATATATATATATATATTTATATATATATATATATTGTTGGCAGCAAAAGTTTGAGAGATGCACACCTCCCAACATTTGTGCTGGGTATCAGGGACCCAGGACCTTGGTAGGGGCCTCTCGCCATTTTGTGGGTAGAGATTTGTTGGGAGAGGTGGGATGATGGTTGTGATTGGGTGGTCAGTGGGTGTGTCTGGGAAGTTTGTTGGCATGTCTGGGTGTTCTACGGGTGGGGCTAAGTTAAATTCTGCAAATAGGGACATATTGCTGTCTTAGAGGGACAGCAGGATTGAGCTCAGAATCAGGGACTGTCCCTCTCAAATAGGAAGAGTTGGGAGGTCTAGAGATGAAGTAGTGAAGTGCATGTTAATCTTTATCTCCCTGTTATTATTTCTGATTGTATAGTTTTCTATATAGCAGTTATATTGTAAGAGAACAGACAAATCACGACAATGGAATCATCATATACAATTTCATATTACTAGTATAAAAATATAAATAATTTTAAATGCATCGTTAACCACCATTATTGAACTTATTAAACACTATTTTGTCATTATTTTCCTACAGTGAGCTTCAGGCTTTTCATCTGAGTTTATTTAATTTCACATGCATTGATTATTAACAAACAGTTTATCAATGTATATGTATAATTGGCTGGTTTGAATCCCTAGTTTAAACTGTAAACTATTCTTAAATTGGCCCCCATAATGTATGTGTTTTTGGATTTCAGTAAAAACAGACCTGGTTGAGTGTGTTTCATTATTTGCAAATACCTTATATATTGGTTATTTGAAACAGTGGCATTTGCATGTTGTATTCCCACATATTTTAACCCTTTATCACCCTTAGGATGTTCCATGCCAACCTAACATCAATGAGTGAATGAATATATACACACACATATATGCAAAGAAAAAATGAGTGTATAATGTCCCTTTAATACCCTTAGGACGGCATGGAACGTATTAACTTTTGTAGCGTCCTGCTACCTTCCTCATTGAAGATACAGAAGATCTGAACACACCTAGCAATGTAGGATTCAATCAGTGGCGTTGGAGTCTGATCTGATCAGAATAAAAATCATGTGACTTCATGTTTTTCCTTTTGCTTACGTGCTTGCCCCATCATGAAGGGGTTAATATTAATGCTGATTTACCAAATAATGCAGATCAGTACTGTATAAATATTTGTCGGAATATATCTTATATTAAATAAACTTGACTTTTATTCAAAATTTGATTAAAAAGGTAGGCTCGTGGATCAAGAACTGCTTACCAAGACATCAAAGGAATATAGTTACCCTTGCCTAAAAATACTACACTTTTGATAGTGCACTTTGTAATTATTGCAAGTGGATCTAAAATGATTATTGCTAAACCCCACCCTTTTTTCCCTGTGGTCCTGAATTGAAGTACAGGGTGGTTTGGAAGGTTCTGAAAAGAGCCAAGGATCCAACAGGTACAAGTTGGCTTATTCAAACCAGTGACAAAGCTGACATGTCTATACTGGAAAAGTGTGTTAAATGGCTACTGCCCTGATTTGTATCCTTTATTTTACTCTTTGTTTTTTACAACATATGAAATAAAACAACAACCACTCCCTTTTCTAAGTTGTCAGTCAACCAAGAAACAGAAAATGTGGAATGAGGAAAAGTAGCCAATTAGCAGCCTGAAGGTCAACATGCCAAGAGGAAAGAGCCAGCAACCACAAATCCTCAGCAACTAGCTTGCCAGCCCACTTTACAAGTTCCTTACTTTAGTTTTAGTACTTTTATTAGAATTGTGATTCCTACCCCCCTTGCCCATAATGAAACTCCATTAAATATCCATTTAAATGACTAGTAAGTGTATGTGTGTGTGTGTATATATATATATATATATATTTTTATATATATATATATATACACACACACATATATATATATATATATATATATATATATATATAAATGTGTGTGTGTGTGTAGTAAACACAAAAGTAAAATCGGTGCTTGTGAATGGGATATCATTTATTTAAAAACTAACACGAATGACACTTTCATACACACAGGGACTGTTATCAAAACTATGAATATCCTGTTTCACACCATACACAGGATCTAGCAATACAAAACACATTTTTCTATAGCCTCTAGAAATACCCAGAAGTGAATCAGACATTAAGCAATGGGTTTTACTTGTGAACTTTCATCTAAAGCAGAATACTCTACAGATGTCTGTTTGCTTTCACCAGCTTACTTCATCAAGGAGACATTTTGGGTGTGTGATTTCCCACAGATTTAATAAGAAATAAATCCAGTAAATAATGGTCAGTGTACATTTTTTATTACATTTCCTTTTTTTCCAATTGTCTCATTGCTGATATTTATGTCAGACTGGCTACTGTGATTTATCACTTTTATTTAGAATCTCTGGTTGGAATATTGGATGGCTTTTAATGCATACAAAACCTGTAATGTCAGAATAAAACAGAGACTATGGTGTTTTTGGTCTACGTTCCTATTAATGTTATTTCATTTTGCCACCCATGAGCCAGATGTCTGAAAATCTCTAAGTGGAACATATTTAAAAGTTAATTCCCTATCCATGAATAACAATGTTGTATAGTCACAAACCCAGCTTTGTGACTTCTTGCTGAAAGCGGACTTAGTTTAAAGTATATGTTCCACTGACCCAGAAACGTAACATCTGTTGATGTTAATTTACTCAGGCTGGATTTCAAAAGTATCACAATCAAGTGTTAAATCTTTTTTTAGAAAGTTAGACACGAACACTAGTTATTATAAAATGCCATTGCTTGGCTTGTAACATGTTTCTTTAGTGAAGCTGCTGGATAAGGGGATAATGATGCAATATTACGCTTTAAGACTGTCTCAATTTAGAACTTAAAGGTACTAACGAAATGCTCAACTTGTTATTGTTCTACGATACGAATGCAGGCCACTTTGTTTCAGTTTTTTAATTAAATAAGAAAGTAGTAACACTCACTGCTGTTTTTTTCTATAGTCCTGAAATTAATCAACATACCAGTCTAATGTCTAACTATGTTAACATGGTGTTTGCTGCAGATGTTTTTCAAAGGTCAGCACCCCCCACATTACCTGGAGGAGCCAATCCGGACTTGTTACTGGACTGTACAAAGCTTGTCACTGTTGTTGTTTTTATTTTTTTATTTTTTATAAAACAAAACTTTTCTCCTCTCCTAATTAGGGACATATGTGTGGGAGAGTAAGGCTTGTAAATTTTGTAGTGTACACTTCTCAGAATTTGAAAAACCCACAATTTTCAGATTTACATTAAAGGAAAAGAGGGAAAAATAAATAATGAAAGAATATTGCATAATGAAACATTTTTTTTTATATTACTATAACAAAGTTTTTCCTTTTTAAGGCTATATCCTGACCACTTTGCTTCAGTCAAAATCCCCAACATTGGCATAGTTAGTGAAATACATGACTCGCCTACAAAACACCCATACCTATCTCCCCTTCCATCTCACACATGACCCCGCCAGAATATATTGATGGAACACTGCCAATAAATTCTTAACCTCCATCATCCCTGAAATCATCCGGCCAATGTAGGGTGGTTTACATTCTTTCTCTTAGAAGCTTTAGTATGAACCCCCAGAGACAGAGAGGATACACTAATAATGCTGACAAGGTTGTGCGCTATTCCAAATGTTGTGGTATTGTTAGTTGCATAATCATTGCTGAAGCATTTAAAATAATTTGGCCTTGTGCGTCAGAAGCTATGGACAGTTCCTAGAGCTGTGACCGCTCCTCTTGCTTTTAATAAGCCCATTAGTACATTCTTAGAGCCTGATAACTCTTCAGTAGGAAATTCTGACAGAACAATTCTGTTATCACCTCCTTGATATTAGATACATTTTGGTTTCCTTGCATTAGATTGAATGCTCTGAGAAGGTTGTGTTGGTGATCTCTTACTTATCCCATCATTTTAGTTATATAAAAATTGTATTTGTTTTTTGAAAAACACCAAAATTATACTGATGTATATTTTAAAGACATTCTTAAGTACATTTTGAAGTTTTTGTTAATTTTTTTTGGAGTTGTCCCTGGTTTAACTTCAAAAAACACTTTGCGGAAGCCCAAAGATTAACTTCCATGAAATGATTTCCTTTCTCTTAAATATATATTTAAATGTTTCCAACACCTGGCTTTCTTCCCAGACCTTTAATAATTTGCTGTATTTCCTTACAGCAAATCTTCTTGATAACATGCTCTTGAGGAGCTCAACAAAGCTTAATGTGGATACCAGGAAGGAGGACCCAGAAGGCACAGCACCTGCTCCTCCTCAGAAGCTGTTGGCATGTTACTGTCACCACCACTGTCCCGAAGACTCATTCAACAATACCTGCTGGTAGATATTACACACAGCATGCCATGCCAGACCTTGCATTTTATAGTTATGCACTTAATAGAATGTTACTATTATTAAAAGACATGAAACCCAAACTTTGTTTTTTATTATTATTCAGATAGAAAATGCAGTTTTAAACAGCTTTCCAATTTGCTTCTATTATCAAATTTGCTTCATTCTCTTGATCTCCTTAGTTGAAGGAGCAAAAAAATATGCTACTGGGAGCTAGCTTAACACATTAGATGAGACAATTACAAGACACATATATGTGCATCCACCAATCAGCAGCTAGCTCTCAGTAGTGCATTGCAGCTCCTGAATCTATCAAGGTATGTTTTTCAGAGAATTAAGCAAAGTTGATAACAAAAGTAATCTGGGAAGTTGTTTAAAACGGCATGCACTTTCTGAATCATGAACGTTTCATTTTAATTTTGATGTCCCTTTAAACTATTAAATGATGATACATTTCTTTTTCTCTATATAACTATGCTTCTTCTATGTCTTTCTTAAAATGTTTTACTGCGTTTTTTCTCATCTACCCTTTCAGATTTCTCATACTAATTGTTCATTGGTTAGCTTGCAGGCTTTACAGCCCCAGTGATATATTGACTGTTAAAGGGACAGTCTAGGCCAAAATAAACTTTCATGATTCAGATAATTGATTCAGAAAATTTAAACAATTTTCCAATTTACTTTTATCACCAATTTTGCTTTGTTCTCTTGGTATTCTTAGTTGAAAGCTTAACCTAGGAGGTTCATATGCTAATTTCTTAGACCTTGAAGCCCACCTCTTTCAGATTGCATTTTAACAGTTTTTCACCGCTAGAGGGTGTTAGTTCACATATTCCATATAGATAACACTGTGCTCGTGCATGTGAAGTAATCTGGGAGCAGGCACTGATTGGCTAAACTGCAAGTCTGTCAAAAGAACTGAAATAAAGGGGCAGTTTGCAGAGGCTTAGATACAAGATAAGCACAGAGGTTAAAAGTATATTAATATAACTGTTGGTTATGCAAAACTGGGGAATGGGTAATAATGGAATTATCTATCTTTTAAAACAATAAAAATGCTGGTGTAGACTGTCCCTTTAAGTTAAAATTAAACTTTCATGATTCAGATAGGGCATGCAGTTTAAAAAAAAACTTCCCAATTTACTTCTATCGTTTGCTTTGTTCTATTGGTATCGTTTGTTGAAGACTAAACCTAGGTAGAAGATAGGAGCTTAAAAGTTTACACATGTCTATTGCAGTCTATGGCAGCAGTGTTTGTAACTATGTATAAAATCGCTTTAAACATTGTTGCAAACACTGATGCCAGATGACTTAAGTTAAGACACGTGCACACTCCTGAACTCACCTAGCATTACTCTTTAACAAGAGAACTGAGCAAATTTAAAAATAGACGTAAATTAGAAAGTTATTTAAAGTTTCATGCTCTAACCAATCAATTTAAGTTTACTTTTGAATTTACTGTCCTTTTAATTTAAATGAATATTTAAATGCCAGGCTCATCTTCCTTACACGTCACTCTTCATCTGCTGCACCTCTCTGCCAATCCTTTCACTGGCTTCCTCTTGCCTCCAGGATTAAACACAAAATCCTCACACTGACATATAAAGCCCTCAACTGCACTGCTCCCCACTACATTTCAGACCTTGTCTCCAGATACTCTCCCTCTCGTCCCCTTCGCTCTGCTCACAATCTCCTACTCTCCTCCTCTCTTGTTACTTCCTCACATTCCCATTTACAGGACTTCTCCAGACTGGCCCCCATCCTGTGGAACTCCCTGCCTCGCTCCACAAGACTCTCCCCTAGTTTTAACACCTTTAAGTGCTCCCTAATGACTTTATACTATTCAGGGATGCATACAACCAACACTAACCATTCCTAACTCCATCACTTTCCCCTTGAACCCCTTAGAATGTAAGCCTATGAGCCCAGCTGTTTGTAGATCACCTTCATAAGAGCCGACTATAAAAGTGCAACTCTCGGCAGGGCCCTCTACCCATTTGATCCCTATAAATGTTATCCTGTATACTGACTATGTTTACAGCGCTGCAGAATCTGTTGGCGCTCTACAAATACCTGGTAATAATAATAATAATAATAATAATAATAATAATAAAATGAATATGCTACTGATTCGCAAAATCAGCTGACTAGAAAATGTGAACATCTCTAAGTAATCATCATAATCAGTGCTGAGCTCAAATTCTGCTTTATTCATGTGGGATTTACTATAATTTCACTAGATTGCATAGTAAACTTCCCTAAACTAAATAAAATGCATGCTCCCTTGTAAGTCCCAGATAAGGTATCCTGCTTATGTCCCTTTATAATGAGATGTGGCTACTGAGGTCATGTTGAAGTAAAATATATTCTTTTTTTTATGGAGAAAAGTTAACTTGATATTTCTAGTCAGCTTTTTAAAGATATACTGCATCACTTTAAGTAAACTCTGCTTTTATGTATCACGTCTCTTTAAGAAATGTAAATAATTGTATAATTACATTTTTATAAGTATATAAGTATTTCAGTGTATAGGAAATACTTTGAGGCCATATTTATGTGGTTACAAACATTATTTAGTGAACAATAGATGCACATTTTTTTTTGTTATGTATTTTTTGTCTGAAACATTTTTCCATTGTTCATTCATCCATCAATGAACAAATGAATGCATGTAACGTTTGGTGATTTTTTCATTTACATTTCTCTTGTTAACAAATAAATTAATGAATCAGCTTGAAGTGAAAGTCTATTCTAGCGTTTTTGAAATGCTAGGATTGACCATTGAAACAAATAAAGGGGAATTTTATGCATGAAGTATAAAATACTTCATGCTGAAAACTCCTTTATTTGTTTCAAGGCAGCCCACAGCAGAACGCTGTTTTGCTTGAGAGGTGACATTTTCACCTCTTAGCCAATAGTTGTGGGGGAAATCCGGCTTCTCGCCCTGTGGCACCGGATTTCCCGCATGCTATTTGCTAAGAGGTGGAAAACGTCACATCTTAGTAAAACAGCGTTCTGCCGTTGGCTACCTGAGCAGCTCAGTGCAGCAACGCTTGAAACAAAGTATTTTGTACTTCATAAATGAAAGTCCCCTTTATTTGTTTAAAGGGACACTGAACCCAAATGTTTTCTTTTGTGATTCAGACAGAGCATGCAATTTTAAGCAATTTTCTAATTTACTCCTATTATCAAATTTTCTTCATTCTCTTGGTATCTTTATTTGAAATGCAAGAATGTAAGTTTAGGTGCCGGCTCATTTTTGGTGAACAACCTGGGTTGTTCTTGCTGATTGGTGGATAAATTCATCCAGCAATAAGAAAGTGCTGTCCAGAGGTCTGAACCAAAAAAGAAACTTAGATGCCTTCTTTTTCAAATAAAGATAGCAAGTGAACGAAGAAAAATTGATAATAGGAGTAAATTAGAAAGTTGCTAAAAATTTGGGTTCAGTGTCCCTTTAAATGGTCAATGCTAAGGTTTCACAAACACTAGGATTGACTTTCACTAACTTCATTAGTTTAGTTAATAAATAACAGAAACATTCAATCAAATTCTTTATTTGTTTTTCAAACGAATAATGCAAATAACTCATGTCTAGAGATCAGTGTTATAGAGGTTTGTTGTTTGCTAAATTAACAAACTGGTTTCACTTTTTTTTTTAATTTAATTTTAATGTAAATGCAATAACATAGGGTTGAGAAAAATAAGTATTTGTCTGCCACAGTTTTGTAGAGGTTTCAAAGTTCTGGGCATCACTAAAATACAGATTTGTTTTCTGATTTGCTGTCTTTCAACTTTGGGGAAATCATTTTGGAAATGTTGCTGCCTGTGTGGCCAAACTTCCTCTCAGTGGAACATGGGGCAAGACTATTTTTTGCTAGTATCTGCTGAACCAACTTCAAATTTACTGTAAAGGGTCTTACTGTTTAAGTTGGAATCCAAAATTTCAACACATTTTGCTTCCAAGTTTAGCTATGAAAGTACACCTGCACTACCAAAGAAACCTGTTGGATTACGTGTGACGAGCCACATATTTTCTTACCTTTGTGGGTTTTAGCTCATAAAAAGGTTATTTCACAAGTTAATTTATGGATTTAATTTTAATTGCTGTGATTGTAATATCTGGCATTTTTCACTTTCAAAATCTAGACAGTCAATGTTGGACAATCTTTAGGCATATATTAAGAACAATAAATGTATCTAACTAAATTTAGAATTTTAGAACTAAATATTTTAGTTATCTTACAGAAGAAAATAATGTATGGAGGGAGCCAACTAGCAAGGAGAGCAGACATATGTTCATGGAGCTCTCTTACTATATCTAACTTAAGATGATTCTAAATCCACTCTTTATGTGATCTAAATTTATGGACTATGTAGAAGGCAAGGATAATCGTGCCTGGTTACAGATTTGCAAACAAATCCTGAATTGATGACATACTACGCTATTCTAGGGCATCAAGGCTTGAGGCCTGGCATTGGCGACGGCCTGGTTGAGGTGTAATCCCTCCGGGAGTTCTTGAAGACCCCTCACTTCACTCCTAACAAAATGGACCTGGAGACTGCACTAAATAAGTTTGAAGATCGCTGTTGCGAGATCCTGGAGGATCATTTCTCAGAGATGAGTGTTTTACTCGCACAGCTATGTATGCAGTTCTCTGTCTCGCAAAGGAGACAAGATGGCGGCGATAAACGACGACTAGCTAACATTGACGGTATCCAGTCCCTAAGAGATCCGGAGCTAACTGTTCCTCTGCAAGCCGCAACTACTCTGACCGCAACAATCAAGCAGCTCAGCAACGTGAGGTGTGAGACACTACAGGACACTTTAAAAGAACTGCGGCCTGAGATTAATCCTCCGGTGGCTATACCGGCTGAGGATATGAAGCTGAGTACTCACCTAGCAGACCGCAAGGGAGCGACGTCACATAGGCTGCTCTGGGCAGCAGAGCTGGACATGTCGTTTACGCAACGGTCAGAAGACAGGAGACCTGTTGCTACGACTGCTCAGGGTTGGCCACTGAACGGTGGTCGATCGTGGAGCAGGTTGCTGCTCACATTGATGTCTGCCCGGGCTCATCTCAGAGTTGGTGTCGGATAGTGCCCTTGATTGATGGGATTTCTACCTGCCTGAGGCTGACACTTGAACTTCTGGTGGGACACACTGCTTTTGGACACTTCTCAATGCAGATTAGGCTTTCTATATGATAGGCTGCTCACTACTTAATAACAATTGCCTGGTAGTCACGGGTATCCCTCATGTTTGAAAATGTGGACCTGAGACTTTCTATGAAGCAGCAGCCTGATTTTAGATAGATTGATAGCAGGATGCCGAGTAATGCTTCAAATTATATGATATCCAGAACAGGTCTTACTAAGTCAATATTAGTGCAGCTATATACAGTTTCATATTATATGCTATGTCAATTACTATCTTATGCTCCTTGTCTATGTGCACTGCTATTGCAGGGCTTTAATATTATACATCACGCACATTCTGTTTAAAAAATGCAGTTCATATGCATGTTAGCATGTAAAGTGTAATATGTTTGTTAGTTTTGCTATTTAAAGTATTTTGCAGATATTGGTCGAATGCCAACACACTTTCAAGTTCATAATGTTTATAGGTTATAACATATATAACTATTATGCATTACCTATGGGTTTATCTTTACTTATAGCGTAGATGTTTATAATAGCCCTTTAGGTGCCCTGACCTTACACTGGATCTACGCATACATGCTTTTTTAAGGGATACTCCCAGCTTCTGCTACTTGCATATGTAATATCAGTTATCTGTAAGCTTCCTCTAAGTACCATCTTGCTATTATTGTATGCTTTTCATTCAGAGATTGTCTCTTCTGTGCAATATGCGTCTGCATCATATTTAAGCAACACAAAGCCAGATAACCAAGTACTTCGAATATAACTCCCCGCAAGATAACTAGGTCCCTCAGAAAGTTGTCCTATAAAACACTATATATTACAAGACTTGAATCCCCAGCAGCCCATACACCTTAAAATATTGTCGCAGGGTCTCCTATTACTAAATCTTGGCAGCTATATTATTTTATTAGTATGTTAACACCTACATGCCAAGATATATTGTTGTAGAAATCAAGTTGCTATATATGTGCTAGGACACCACCTACAGCTACTATTCACAGGTATCCTTTACCCTGTTGTAACGGATATACGTACTACTGAGTTAGCAGGATTTAGTTTACTGATGTTTATGCTGTTGTTAGTGTGTTTTAGAGCTCCACATGTTGACATTATCTCTATACATGATGCCTAAACCTGGAGTCTGAGCCTCAAGGGTGTAAATATAAGCTAGTTTAAATGGCCTGGAGACATTATACATGGGATCATCTCTCATTCTATAATCTATTGCTGTAACACCCGTAATTTGCTAACTAGATCCTTTGCATATAGCCATATTAAAATTACTGTAGCTCCACTGATAGCTCATAAGCTGCTTTTTATATACATGGGCATACTTTTCTGGCTGACACTTAGAGTCATTGATATAGAATGGTAAAGGAGGCATTGCTTTTGTATTTCAGTATCCAGCCTTATAAGGTCAGAGTATGTCTTTAAGACAAAATAATATAGATAGAGTTTGCAATATAAGGTTTGAGTTTTTGTCTTTAGAAAGACATTAGAGATACCTTAGAAATATATTGATGTTATATATTATACTGCGCCTTACTTATGCTTTAAATATATTTTATGCCTTGCCTGTCCCCAATAGTGTCATTAGGGTCTCGGCGCAAATGACATAGCTAACAGTAAGCCTTGTAAATATATTATAGTTATGCTTATGTAATCTTCTTACTTAGTTTATAAGATACACACAAGTAAGGCTTGTAGGAGAATATATCTAGGGTTTACCTTCTAGAAACTTATGGCTTAACTCTTTTATGCATTTATTTAATACTTTTAGTCTCGCACTTTAACATCCCACAGTTTAGTAGAGATCATAATAATTAATAGTACAGTGATATTTAGACATCGACTAAAACTTAGGATCTGTGATATTACCCTATCACTGTCAGGCTCAGTGGCTCTCTAGGTTACATATGTCAGACATGGTCTTAGCCTTTATTGCTATGTTTTAACTGTTACTTTCTCTCACATGTATAGTATTAGTTTATTCCTCATGTTACTCATTTTAAGTGGGGTAATCCTGTAATATACTTATTCGCTCTATGGACCTAACTAATACACTTATTCTATGTACTATGCCTGATTTTAGCTATGGGTTACATGTTGTTAAATACATAATGTGATATTTACTTGCAAAATGTTTACATTAGTTAAGCAGAGGCTCCCAATTGCTATGCATATGACACATGGTACTAGTAATAGAGATTTATTTAGTGGTGAGATGAGTAATGCTTGAAAAAGACATTCAAAGGAGCTAGTACAATATATATTGTCTGATTCCTAATAGATCGTTTAACTTACATGTTTATTAATAAATTATCCTTTTGTATACTCCCAATATGCTTATGCATGGCCCATAACAAATGGATAGATAACCCAACTCCATAGCTCATCTATTTTACTTCACTGGCAAGGCTGATAGCCCCCACCAAGTTTCCTAAAATACTTTCATATATCTATGGCTCCGCCCTCCACCCTTTCCCCCCTATATATAGCGGTGCTTACCCGCTGAATTTCCCCCTTCCCCCTTCTCTATATACGCATTCACACGCCTTTTGAAGCTCCTAAAGAGCTGGACATCTGACCACCAGATATCTTTTATTTTCTATACTTTTGGCCCATGGGGCCTTAAACTATATTCCCAACTGGTCAGTCATTCATGATATATTATTGAAAAACTGAGGTTTCATTAGCCTTTCACCAATGTATTATATAGCTACCGAAATGTTTCGGTCAATTTTGTATGTATTTCGTTCTTTTGTGAAAAAGGTGTACTATGTTTTATGTTTGTTATGCAAAAACCTCAATAAAAAATTATTTAAAAAAAAAAAATAATGTATGGAATTAAACTGATAATTTGTAGTTGTAAAAGTATACAATATTTTATATGTAGCAATGATGTTTATGTATTTCATATTTCATTATATTTTATTGGAAATTTGCTCAAATTATATCTTTTTTAAAATATGTCCTGGCATGTAAAAGAGCACTATCTAAATATGTTAAAAATATTTTTGCATGAAAAAAGCTTACCCTGACCCATTTTTAATGGGGTGACAACATGCAACATACTCAAAATGAATAGGATGAATTATCAGACTTGGTTTTGGTTATAGCATTTTATTTGATTATTTATTTTAAATTAAATAATGAATGAAAATAATAGCTCCCTATAGTATCACTGCTATTAATAAACAACTTTGCATGCAACGCTGCTGAAAACATACGGATAACAATATATACCAGGCATAATTAACTGTAATTCCTACCAGTTGTGACTTAGCTTAGGCAGAAGACTCTATCTATTTATGGCTCTTTAGCACTGCCTCTGCTTTTCAACCCTCTCTCTAATGTTAAACTGTTCTCTCTCTCTCTCTGCAGATCAGCTCTGTCTCTGCTGCTCAACTCTCTCTTTGCTCACAAGCCACTCGCCCCACTACCAATCAGATAACACCAAAAAGGTGCACAGACTTCTCCCGCCTCCCTTACTTATGTAGCTACAGAGCTACTAACAGCTGCAGATATAGCATGTCATAGCTCTGCAATGGACGTAAAAATAATACCAGCATGAACTTTGCATCTATATAATAAAAAATGAAATAAATAAACAGTCATGATAAAAAAGGAACACCCCTTTAAAAAGTTCTGAGAATAAAGGGACAGTGGGGTAACAAATGGGATGATCCCATTACAAATGGGACATCTGGTCACCCTTCCTTAAAGGGACATGAAACCCAAATTTTTTCTTTCATGATTTAGAAAGAGCATACAGTTTTAAACAACTTTCTAATTTACTTCTATTATCTAATTTGCTTTATTCTTTTGATATTCTTAGCTGAAAAGCATATCTAGATAGGCTCAAATAGCTGCTGATTGGTTGCTGCACATAGATGCCTCGTGTGATTGGCTCTCCCATGTTTATTGTTCTTTCTTCAACAAAGGATATCTAAAAACTGAAGCAAATTAGATAATAGAAGTAAATTGGAAAGTTGTTTAAAATTGTATTATCTATCTGAATCATGAAAGAAAAAAATTGGGTTTATTGCCCCTTTAAGAACACCTGTGTATCTATCAAAGCAAATATGTCTGAATATTTGCTTTGCTTTTATAATGTAATTCACACTAATAGAGGAAATGTCCGTATTCCTAAAAATGACATGAAAGCCTAACTTTTTCTTTCATGATTCAGACAGAGCATTCCGTTCTAAAAATACAAGTTTCCAATTAACTTCTATTATCAAAGTTACTTCTTTATCATAGTATTCCTAATCTAATGACAAGTATACAACTTGTGGGATAGAAGCTTAGTGGCTAATACAGAGAACTGACACAGCTCTATTGGTGGAAAGTGACAAGCCTCACAAATAATATATTTATTATAATGCTCTTATAGATAACCCACATACAGTAAAAAAATAATGATGTCTATTTAAGGTCTTTATGCAGTTTGTAAAAAAACAAAACAAAAAAATCAACAATAAAGAAATAGACATTTGTATATGGATATTTGTAACACTTCGTGTTTTACTCAGATATGGTTTGTACAATAATTGTTTTTATGGTTTGGAAAAATGTGTTTCCTAATTGTGATCCCTTTAGAAAAGGTTAGCTCCATGCTTTCAATACTCGGGGTGTCAGCCAACACTGGCTTTACTCTGTCTGTAGTAATCAGTGCCATGTGGAAATCTACCCTGATATTAAAAGTCTCACAGTGTTTTACAGGGTGTTAACATCATTATTAAAGGGACATGAAAATCCAATGTGATGATTTCATGATTCAGATACAGCGTGTTATTTTGAACAACTTTCTAATTTACTTCTTTTATCAAATTTTTGTTGCTTTCTTGGTGTCTTTTGTTGAAAAGCAGTAATCTCAAGAGTGTGCACGTGTCGGGAGCATTATATGACAGCAGCTTTGCAAGAACGTTATCCATTTGCAAGGGCACTAGATGGCAGCACTACTTTCTATCATGTAGTACTAGAGATGCCTACCTAGGTATCTCTTCAATAAAGAATCATATAGGAACAAAGCAGGTTTGATAATAGAAGTAAATTCAAAAATTTTAAAAAATATATATATTTTGTCTGAATCACAAAAGAAAATTGTTGGGCTTCATATCCTTCTGATAGAGAAAATTTGAAAGATTGTTTCTAATAGGATTATTGTTTTTTTTAAGATATAATGGTATAGTGTAATTTTAAATGATGACGTAAAATGCGCTTTTCCTTTGCTCTACTGCAGATATTTGTTCAGATTTAGTAAAAACTATTTGGGAAACAAATAGCTTAATACAACAAATCTGCTTAATTCAAAGAGCACAATTGCTTAATTCAACAATTGCTTAATTCAAAGAAATTTATACCCCCCCCCCCCCCATTGTCACATCCACAAGTTGCTATTGGCTTGCTATTATAATAAATGTAGCAGAATCTTGCAACCAGCTCGCTCGACATAAAATTAGCTCCACTATGAATACTGGCATCATAAACCCTTCAAAACTTTACAGAACAAACTAATAAAAATAGGTTAAAACCTCCTTTGAAACAAGGTGGTAGTGAGACACGACATCTAGACAAGATAGGCAATAGAGTCTCTATAAATTCTACATATTTGGCATAAGTGTAGGTGAAAAATCCTGACTACACCCCAGGAACACTCCATAATATTCATATTTAGTCCCCCCATTTGTGTCTGTAAGACATGTTCCTTTCTATCTATAAGACTACTTTTCCCATACCAAAATAGCTATGTAATTTTTTTACATTTACATTAAACATTTTTGTTTACGCTTTGCAAACGGTTCTTGAACAACATGATGTTCCATTCACAACATAACTTAAAAGTCCATTTTTTCACTTGTTACTACATATCATCTACTTTGTTTTTAATGTTTTGTAGTCATTCTAGTATCATATGGGGTAAAACTATTATTCATTATGTAATTTATTTTTTCTCTCCAATTTATAAGGAATAAATATTTACAGTAGTAGAAGAAGGTGTGTAGGAAGAGAGGAAAATATATTATGCTTTCCTTCAAATTACTGTGAATGAAACAACCAAATGAATCATTGGGAGAATGCTATGGAATCTTTTTACCAATGTGTGTTAAATCTCTTTGATGAACAGGCTGCATATAATAACAAAGACATTTGAGAAGTTTAATCTTGCTGAAAATAAATAAATATTGTAAGTAAATCATAGTTGGAAAATGTCCATTGGAAGGTGTAGAAAGAGGAGCATCAACAGAAATAAGGTGCATACACAAACATCATATATTTTTATTTTCACATAGATCCCAACATCTCTCATATAGTGTAATTGTGTGAACTTTACCCCCTGCTGTCCCTCCCACAGATTCACCATCAGTCCAGATGTCCAGAGAAAAAACATGGAATGCTCAGGCTATGCCCATGACCTGTTCCAACTCCGCCCATGAACTATACAAGCCCCACCCACTGCCCTGCCTGGCTGTCACATCTGGCAACAAATTACCCATAGTCATTGTCCACAAGTTTACCTAACTTTCTACACCCATGAATCCTCCAGAAAATGTTCAGAAATATCCTTTTACCCTTTAATCCACTCACTCCCACTCACCTAGTGGATTTAAAACTTTTTGTTGGGTGTAAAATATCAGGATTAAACATATTGCGCTTTTTTGACTCATGGATTGTATATGTGATGTTAGGAATCCATAACTGATATTTTAGTTGAATACTTTGTTAGAAAATAATATTTTAGCAAATCCTGAATGTTATGTGATGGCTTCAAACTGCTAATTATTATTGTTTTTACTTCTACTTTTGTTTACTGTAGTTTAGTTTGTGGCTTCATACTAATATTGACATCTTGTGAGATGTGGTTTCCATACCATCCAATCTTCATAGTATATTTGGTCTCACTAGATCTGCTGATGGTACTTTTCAGCATCTCAGTAGCCTACATTGATTCCATTCATTTTCTTTCAAACTTTTTCAGAATATAAAAACTGAAACAAATAATTCTTATAAGTGCACCCTAAATCTGCTTATCAAGATATAATATTAAACAATAAATGAAATCCAATCCTTGAAAGGTAAAAGCAAACCATATATATTTATACAAAATAAAATAAAAATGTAAGAGTTAACCAAACCCACTATATTCATTTTCTGGTAAGTCAGCCCACATTTTATTTATTTTATCTCTTAAAATAATATTAGGAGAAAATTTAAATTTGTGTATTTAAAATTGTAAAAGTAGCATCTCATATGTGTACACAAAAAATAATTTAGTTGGGCTACTTAAAAATATGATGATTCTGTAGGGAGTAGCTGAGGCTCCAACTTCAATGTGTGTGGGCAGCGGGCTTTGTCAAAGGGGCATACGTCCTGACTCGTTTCACCAAGCAATAAGCTTCTTCAGAGGATTACCTGGGCGCTTCCTACCTTTTGTTTCTGTCTTATTTACAACATATTAAAAGGGACATGAAACCCAATTTTTTTCTTTCATGATTGAAATAGAGCATACAATTTTAAGCAACCTTCCAATTTACTTCTATTATTTAATTTGCTTGCTTTTCTTATTATCCTTTGCTAAAAGGTTTATCTAGGCAAGCTCATGAGCAGCAGAGAACCTAGGTTCTAACTGTTGATTGGTGGCTGCATATATATATCGATAGTGATTGGCTCACCCATGAGTTCAGTTAGAAACCATTAGTGCATTGCTGCTCCTTCAACAAATAATAACAAGAGAATGAAACAAATTGGATAATAGAAGCAAATTAGAAAGTTGTTTAAAATTGTATTCTCTATCTGAATCATGAAATAAAACAATTGAGTTTCATGTCCCTTTAACAAGGAAATAGATCTTGGACATGAACTTTCAGAAAATAAAAAAAATGCCACAGGTCATTGTTTGGGGTCAGTTAATATTTACAGAAATTGCGGTGAATGTATTCTAATAAATGAAAGTAAATTGATATGAAATAGAAACAAGAGAATGTTCCAAAACCCTCTTGCAAATCACTTCGTAATGCTGACACTCAGGTAAAATTAAAAGCGTACTTTATTAAAGGTAATCCAGGGGCAAACAGCAGGACACCAAGGGTAAAAAAGATGAAAACAAAGTTTGACCGGTTTCGGTCCTCAGACCGTAGTCATAAACCTAAAATCATGCAGCATGTGCACGCTATTTAAAACAAATAGGCACCTCTCATTGGAGGAGCTCAACACACCCTTTCTTAACCCTTTAGTTACTTGGCTGGACACGTGTATTAATATATTGCTTACTCCTCATTCCAACTATTTGTATTCTAGTCATACAAGTGAAAGTAGAACCATCCAGGAGAACTTAACACATGATTGTAGATGTGAAGTATATTTATATACTAGTGTTAGATGTCCTATTCGTGGACACACTACTTCCCTTATATGTCTCATATGGAGTACATAATAAATAGACTGTGTTACTAAATGATTATGAATGTAACACATTAACCAATATACCAATATAATAGGGGATACTCATATATGCATACGGCAGTACACAACATACATTATTGTAGATGTATTTTGGGAATAATGTATCAACTATATGTAACGCTAGCATCAAAAGAGATTATTGCTCAACAAAAATGCATAGAAAAATACATACAAATTATAGTAAAATTGCAAAGCAAGATAAGGAATTGCCCCAGGCCAAGATTGCTCTGTGTAGGCATCCAATTATCAGCAATCATTGCACAAAATATTTTACATTGACATGTTGGCATAGTAGGCGAAAGAACATCCTGTCATAACAAAGGTTCATATTACAACATAAGAAAATATGATAAATATGTAAATACATATTCAAAACAATATACAGTATACAAAATATAATGAAAAAGAGATGGGATAAGATGCAATAGAAACCCCCAAGTGGAACCAATGCTTAAAGGGACAGTCCACACCAGAATTTTTGTTGTTTAAAAAGATAGATAATCCCTTTATTACCCATTCCCCAGTTTTGCATAACCAACACTGTTATATTAATACACTTTTCACTGCTGTGACTAACTTGTATCTAAGCACCTTCTGACCGCCCCTAATCACATGACTTTTAGTTATTATCTATTGACTTGCAGTTTAGCCAATTAGTGCAGTGTCTGCCACAACCCACGGGCGTGATCACAATGCTATCTATATGGTTTACCTGAACTACTCTCCCCTGTTGTGAAAAGCAAATACAAAAGCATGTGATTAGAGGCGGCCTTCAAGGTCTTAGAAATTATCATATGTGCCTTCCTAGGTTTGCTCTCAACTAGAATACCAAGAGAACAAAGCAAAATTGTTGATAAAAGTAAATTGGAAAGTTGTTTAAAATTACATGTCCTATTTGAAAAATAAAAGTTTTTTTTGGCCTTGACTGTCCCTTTAAAAGGGGAATACCTACATGCACCTAGTGTCGTAGGCAATATTCATCATGATTAAGTATTAGCTAAACATTTTAAAGCTACCCATACCACAGTATGTTACAAACAAGATCAAAAACATATTACGTTTGTGGCACTTCCATGGTGTATAAATACAGATAGTATCAAGTGTCACAACATAAAATGTAACATGATTTATGAAATGTGAGGTAGTAGTATTATAGATAGTGGAGTCCCTACGTTCTAAGGTTAACACAAAATATTTAACGGTGCCAGTAGTTGATGATATCGAACTCTGAGTTGAACCCCACAGGCAGCAGGCTACCAAGTTTTTGGATCCAGTATATCTCTTGTCTAGATAATATCTGGAATTTATCACCACCACGAGGGGGTCTCATAACTTGTTCGATAGCCTGCCACCTGAAGGATCCAACATTGCCCCCATGAACTTCCAGGAATTGCCTTGAAAGAGCTGATACTGCTCTGTCATGACTGATATACGCAAGATGTTCCTTAATACGAGTGCCCACCTCCCTTGTGGTTCTACCCACATATTGCCGGCAGCACAGTGCACTCGACAAGGTAAACAACAAATTTGTTCGAACATTTCACACATCCCCTTGTCTCAAACACCTCACACGAGGTAGCAGAGACAAAGATAGTGGAAATGTGTACATGATCACACGATTTACAAGTTATTTTGCCGCATCTAAAGGTGCCTTTAAAGTGCAGCCAAGAGCTTTGCGGCTGGTTTGTTTTCAACAAACTGGGAGATAAAATATTTCCCAGTGTCATGTTACGTTTGTAATTGAATTGGCATCCATCATTGATGGAACTGCGTAATTTAGAGTCACCCCTTAGAATGGGAAGGTTCCTCCTAATTATGTCACAGACCTTATAATACTGGTTAGAATATGATGTAAGAAATAATGGCTTCTGTTTATTCTTTTGATCACCTGGTGCATTATTTACTTTTTCTCTCTTGGGGACCAGTAATTTTTCCCTCTCTATTGACTGTACTTCTTTTTTGGCTCTATTAATCACCCTACTGGGGTAGTCTCTGGCCAGTAAACGGTCTGTTAACTGTTTACTCTCACTTTGTAAATCCTTATCAAGAGTAAAGTTGTGTTTCACACGTAAGAACTGTCCCTTAACAATTCCCTTAAAAACATGCCCAGGGTGATTACTCTGGGCATGTAGTAGAGAATTGCCGGATATAGGTTTTCTGTACAGGGTTGAATTGATCCTACCCACCACCTGGTCTGAGGTAAGGGTGACATCCAGATAATGAATGGTAGTCTTGTTCCATTCAAATGTGAACGGTAAACCCACTTGATTAGTATTCAGGTAGTTGACAAAGTCTTGTGCCTCTGATAACCCTGATGACCAAACAATCAGCAGGTCATCAATGAACCTCATATACTTGATCAGTTTGGATGAAAAGATGTTGCTATCTCCATAGACGTGGAACCGCTCCCACCACCCCATAAAGAGGTTAGCGTAGGAGGGTGCAAATTTGGATCCCATCGCGGTTCCACGTCTCTGGAGATAGCACACATCAGAAAATTTGAAAAGATTGTGTGTAAGTAGAAAATCTATTGCTCTTAGGACATAATTTTTGTACTCATCCGAATATCCCGTATATCTGTCTAGAAAGAATTTTATGGCCTCAATACCGAATTCATGGGGTATTGAGGAATATAGGGAGACCACATCAATAGTCATCCAACTATATTCCTGCTTCCATGTGATTTTCCCAAGCTTAGACAGGTTATGTGTGGTGTCTCTCCAGTAACTTGGCAAATTATGCACCAACGGCTGCAGGAATTGGTGCACCCATTTAGACAGGGGCTCCAACAGTGAGCCTATTCCTGCCACTATGGGTCTTCCTTTACTATTTGAGAGACTTTTGTGGACCTTTGGGAGATGGTGGAAGATGGGCATCACTGGATTATCAACAAGAAGACAATCGAATGTCTTCCTGTCAATAATGCCCATCTCCAAACCATCATCCAAAATGTCCTTGAGCAAAGCCTGATACTGTGTGATAGGATCTCTCCTTAGTGTTGTATAGGCTTCGGGGTCATTTAGTTGCCTAAGTGCCTCACATACATACATCTCTTTGTCCAAGCAACCACACTTCCTCCCTTGTCTGATTGTTTGATAATGATGGAATCATTGTTCTGCAAGCTAGTTATAGCTTATCTTTCCTTCCTCGTTAAATTAGAATGGCTACTGTCTTTTTGTTTAGATAGTGCGGTTAAATCTTCAACCACCCTTTTATGGAAGACCTCTAGGCCTTTACCTCTGGCATGTATGGGGTAGAAATTAGATCTAGATTTCATTCTACAGGATATTTTATCCTCATGAAATTGATCACTATTGTTGTGAGCGAGGTCTTCCAAATTGCTTAATAAACAGATGTCTGTAAAAGCAAGATCATCATAATTAACACTAGTTTCTGTCTGTGTAACACTCTCAGTAACACTATCACCCAAAAAGTATTTCCTTAGGGTTAGGTCCCTCACAAGTCAATTGATATGAACCACATCGATGTAGCAGTTATGCATTTAAGCATAGCAAGGACTGAAGAGTGAAGCAAAGAATATCTAGACAACTGACTGGTTTAATTTCTCTAGACAAAGTTTCACTGCGGCATTCAGTAATCTATCATGCGCTGATGAGGCCTTATCAGGCCGAAACAGCTGTCTACATGTGATTTCCTTTCCTGTACTCTTCAGTCCCTGATATGCTTAAAGGGACAGTAAAGTCCAAAAAAACTTTAATGTTTCAGATAGGGCATGTAATGTTAAACAACTTTCCAATGTACTTTAATCACCAATTTTGCTTTGCTCTCTTGGTATTCTTAGTTGAAATCTAAACCTAGAAAGGCTCATATGATAATTTCTAAGCCCTTGAAGTCTGCCTCTTATCACATGCTTTTTTATTTGCTTTTCACAACAGGGGAGAGCTAGTTCATGTGAGCCATATAGACAACATTGTGATCATGTCCGTGACTTGTGGCAGACACTGCACTAATTGGTTAAAATGAAAGTCAATAGATAATAAATACAATGTCATGTAATCAGGGGGTTGTCAGAAGATGCTTAGATACAAGTTAATCACAGAGGTAAAAAGTATATTAATATAACTTTATTGTGTATGCAACTGGGGAATGGGTAATAAAGGGATTATCTATCTTTTTAAGCAACACAAATTCTAGTGCTGATTGTCCATTTAAAGGTTGCACAGAGCATCATTGTACTACATTAGAGAATCTATGTTTAAAGCTTATTTGCATATCCTTTCCCAGATTTCTCTGCTCCTTTGCAAAAACAGGTTGTTCTGGTTTTCTGTGAAGGATGTACAGATGGGCTGTGCAATAACCTTTTGAGTATGGAGAAGGTTTTTCCCCACATCTTTTTTACTCACCATCGTTTTTATGGACACTGGTATTACCAACATAAAAAACATTGTCTAGTATTGGTGAGTAATTGTCTCTCTAGCATAATGAGAACATGTCATATTAATTGTCCACTTCAAAGACTTGACAATGCACCTGATTATATGAACATGCATTGCTTGATGTCCCCTATAAATAGTCACTGTTATCTTTGAGGTTAGCACACACCATTGACTGTAATATGAGAAGTAATCTTCATTCATTTCTGCTATCTCCAGGAATTCTGTCCCAATATCACATTGCACTGCATAGGTTTAGTATTTAATATATAATATATTGCATGCATCAGCAATATTATATAAATCTATGGTCACAGACAAGTATGCGTATGCCAAGGGACAAATTGTTAACATTTCACTGTCCTGACTGCAACCTTAGCATTCAAACTGTTTAAGACTCTGCCAAGAAGTTAGCATTGGCACTACTGAGGTCAAAGCGATATCTTTTTAGAGAATATGGAATAGCTTCTAATAATGTCATTAGCTTAAACAATTTTCTCAAAGTAGATTGTAAGAATTGCTCTAAAAATATTATTACCAGAAAATTCCAGTATTATAGAGCATTTAGTTTTGATATAACTTAAAATATGTATTCTAAACAAATTTAAATATTATATATGTTGCTATTTTGAGAAAATAAGGCACCTACTGTAGACAACGTTTGTATAAAAACTTTTTTCCCTGTAATAAGGGACTCTTTATAATAGATTTGTTTCAGTTTTAGAAACTTGTAAGTTGATTTTTTTCCTATTTCCTAATTTATTAAAGGGACACTGAAACCCAATTTTATTTTCATGATTCAGATAAAGCATGCCATTTTAAGCAACTTTCTAATTTACTCCTATTATCCATTGTTCTTTGTTCTCTTGCTATCTTTAATTAAAAAGCAGGAATGTAAATCTTTGCAGCCAGCCCATTTTAGGTTCAGCACCATGGATGGCGCTTGCTTATTGGAGGCTTACATTTACCCACCAATAAGCAAGCATAACCCAGGTTCTTAACCAAAAATGGGCCGGCTCCTATGCATCACATTCCTGCTTTTTAACCCCTTGAGTGCCAACGACGGCTCTGAGCCGTCGCAGAGTTTCCCACTCTGGTGCTAAAGACGGCTCAGAGCCGTCGGTAGCACTCTCCCACATTGAGGGAGATCTGGGGGCTCCCACCTGCTCCTACCCCGGCGATCGAGCCTGCATACAGACAGGCATTGCCGGGGCTTCACGTTTTGCGCTGTGATGTCACGCACAATGACGGGATGGTGTCACCACGCAACTTTATTAACAATTGACAATGCAAAGTATAGGGAAAGGGGGCATGCTGCTTAGATGCCTGTATCTCAGACCCCCAAGACCCACCATTGGAAAGGTAATCGCTCAACCTTTCCAATAGTGTAAGTCTTGGGGATCTGAAAAATTAAAAAAATAAAAAAAAAAATAAAAAAAAAATATAAAAGTTAAAAAATAAAAATTTCAAAAAATTAAAATTAAAAAAAAAAAACTTCAATCACCTTAGCACCCAGGTGGGAAAGTGCTTAGCACTCAAAGGGTTAAATAAAGATAGCAAGAGAATGAATAAAAATTTATAATAGGAGTAAATTCAAAAGTTGCTTAAAATGGCATGCTCTATCTGAATCATTAAAGAAAAAATTTGGGTTTAGTGTCCCTTTAAATTGTTGAATGTATTTCCTGTTCCCAAAACCAATAAAAATAATAATCACACAAAAAATAAATAGATCAAAAGTGCCACCAACCCTGTGGTCTCCAATGTAGCAGAACAGTATTGTTTTCCCTTATAACCATCAAACATAATTTTACCCTAACATTAAAGGGACAGTAAAAACCTTGTAATTACAAGACATTTTGGTTGTGCTGCTATAAAATAAAATATCAGCCAAGTCTTAACATTTTTAAAACAAATTAACATCCTTTTTACTGCAATTAGTTTTCAGTAGCCAAACTACACCTACCATTTGCCTTATTTGTGGAGCCAATCTGCAGTTTAGTCCACAGACAAAGGCTATCCATGGCAATCATAAGTTCATAAAAAGTTAATTGTTGTGCAGCTGTTACCTGATAAAGCCAATTACGGACATATATATATATCAGAGTTAACCTTGAGAAATCAGCAGGGCACGTTTCTGGTTCTGATAATTAGAAAATAAATATTGAAAATATACTTCAAAGTTGTTTCATTCCGCATAACTAAACATTTTATAACTTATCTTTAAAGGGATATTAAACAGTGCTCCTTTGGTAAAAGCAAATATGTAAAATCAAAGAAAACACAAGAAGAAACAAATTGTTTTCTTGTATAATGAGCACTTAGAAATTCTTAGCATAGCCCTCCCCTCAGTGTGATAAGGGAGCTTGGAAACGTAGATTACACTACAGTAAATCTGACTCCCTGTTTTCTAGTCTATTCACTTTATAGTAAACCAGCTCATGTTATTTCAGAAGTTAAATGACATCGGGCTAAGATAAACCTTCCTGCAGAAGCCTCCTCTTCCTTGTAGGGCTGTGACAGGAAGTAATGAACACTGCACGAATGTAGCATAAAAAATAAATAAAAGGTAAAATCAAGGTAAAATGATGAATAATACAAATTGCAATGATTTCTATTAAATCATAATGAAACTTTTAGAATTTAGATTGAGCATGTAATTTTTAAAAAAACTGTCATTTTTACTTCTGTTATAAAATTCACTTTGTACCCTTGATATACTGTTGAAAAATAAACCTAGCTAGGCTCATAGCAGCTTAGGCGTGTGAATGTGTCTTTAGCACTTTGTTTGCAATGTTGGCAATAATGTATAACACTGTGACAAACAATGTTGCAAACACGCTGTCATAGAATGCCAAAGACACATTCATGCTCCTGAGCTCCTATGAGCCTAGCTAGGTTTACTCTTCAACAAAGGATACCAAGTATACAAAGCACATTTTATAATAGAAGTAAATTGGAATGTTTTTTAAAACTGCACTTTAAAAAATAGACTTGAGGGTCCTTTTAAGTATAAGACACTGCTTTATTGTTTTATTTATTGCAACAACAGACTGTAACAGCTTTTAAATATTACAATTAGTACTATATTTTACCTTAAAGGGACAGTCTAGGCCAAAATAAACTTTCATGATTCAGATAGAGCATGTCATTTTAAACAATTTTCCAATTTACTTTTATCACCAATTTTGCTTTGTTCTCTTGGTATTCTTAGTTGAAAGCTTAACCTAGGAGGTTCATATGCTAATTTCTTAGACCTTGAAGCCCACCTCTTTCAGATTGCATTTTAACAATTTTTCACCACTAGAGGGTGTTAGTTCACGTATTTCATATAGATAACACTGTGCTCGTGCACGAGAAGTTATCTGGGAGCAGGCACTGATTGGCTAGACTGCAAGTCTGTCAAAAGAACTGAAAAAAGGGGCAGTTTGCAGAGGCTTAGATACAAGATAATCACAGAGGTTAAAAGTATATTAATATAACTGTGTTGGTTATGCAAAACTGGGAAATGGGTAATAAAGGGATTATCTATCTTTTAAAACAATAAAAATTCTGGTGTAGACTGTCCCTTTAAAACCCTTTTTTTATTTTTACTTTATCCCACATAAAGTAAATTTATTTTTTTTGGGAAAAGGAAAATGGACATTAACTTAACTTAATTTTGATATCACACATGTGAGCATAAGAAATTAAATACCTATCAACCAGTTAGCATTAAAGAAACACTCAGGTCAAAATTAAACTTTCATTATTCAGATAGAGTATGCAATTTCAAAAAAAATTCTAATTTACTTCCATTAAAAAAGTGCACTGTCTTTTTATATTTAAACTTTTTGAGTCACCAGCTCCTACTGAGCATGTGCAAGAATTCACAGAATAAGCATACATGCATTTGTGATTGGCTGATGGCTGTCACATGGTACGTGTATGCATTTGTGATTGACTGATGGCTGTCACATGCTACAGATGAAGTGGAAATAGACATAACTTTTAAAATTGTTAGAAACAAACTCTACTATTCATTTGAAGTTCAGATTAAGTGCTTTTGCATTGTCTTGTTATCTTGCATTTGTTGATTATGCAAATCTACCGTGTTGACTGGTCCTTTAACAGGAAGTGTACCTATCAACTAATAAGAATTAGTAAAAGTACATCTCAGTCAATGAGCATTAGTAAGTACTGCCTATAAGCCAATGAGCATTAGTAGGTAGTGCCTATCATCCAATGAGCATAAGTAGGTACTGCCTATCATCCAATGAGCATTAGTAGGTAGTACCTATCATCCAATGAGCATAAGTAGAAAGCGCCTATCATCCAATGACCATTAGTAGGTACTGCCTATCATCCAATGAGCATTAATAGGAAGTACCTATCAGCCAATGAGTTTTTAGTAGGAAGTGCTATTTTAGTTTCAATTTAAAAAACAAGCTACTTCAGATTTTATTCATGCAAAATAAATGAATAAATTAAAACTCTAACATGTCCAGGTGCTTCACATTCTTTGGGCTGACAGATTATTTTTCAGTACACTGCTCACAACCAAACACTAATACAGACACAGTCACACACGTTTGCGCATATTTTAAGAAGTCTAATTTGGTGAACTGCCTATGTGCTTATTGTTTACATATACAGATTCAGAATTGTCATCTTAAAGTGACATTCAATCCATAGCATATATTGCCAATTAAGTATTACATTTCATTACATGTACAAATATAATTCTTTTGCAGAATAGATTACTTTTATATTGTTTATTTATCTTTTAGCATATATCAGACTGCTTATAATTGAGAAAGTTTTAGATTTGTCATTTTATTAGTGAAATTTACAAAGTTTTGTACATCAGGAATTTATGTTCCTGGACATCTTAGCACCAGAAATCAGGGATTTTTGATGTAATATAGAGCTTTATTTGCAATTTTAAAATGTCACAATATAAAAACAATCATAAAAATGAAAAAGCAGTTTGTCACAATACTAAATCAGCAAATCAATAGAAAAGCAAATGATTGTAGAAAAACAGTTAAACTGCTTGCCAGGCCAGGTACATTTAATCTGTACTACGCGTTTCAGGGCTCCACCGCTTCCTCAGGTATGTCCGGATTAGCTGTTTTGTTTTGGCACCGGATATAGGGTTGCCACCTCAGCCATGTTTTCATAAACAGTTATGACTTATACATGCTGCAGTGTGTGCAGGGAGGAACATGTATTTTGCTATCCAGGAGCGCTATTCATTTGATGTCCAGAGGCAAAATACATTTTCTGCTCTGCATACCCTGCAGCATGTATAACTCATAACTGTCCAGGAAAACGTGGCTGAGTTGGCAACCCTAGCCGGATATATCAGTGTGAAAGAGTAACACACAGATATCTGTGCATCCAAATATTTGTGCGTTGCACTCTAACCCTGATATATCCGGCGTCAAAAGTAAATAAATGCTGCTGCCTGCAGCCATATTCGACATTTGTTTCGCAAATGAATGCTGAATCCTGAAATTGTGTCCAGGACCATACCTACTTTAAAGCTTCACTGCTGGGAATGGAATAAACAAACATTTCATATGTATGTAACAACAAGGGCAGTCACAAATGAAAAATAAATATATATTTACCTTGAAGGGACAGTAAAGTCAAAATGTAACTTTTACAACTCAGATGAAGCCTGCAATTTTAAATATGTTCCACGTGTATTTCTATTATTTAATTAGCTTTATTCACTTGGTATCCTTTGTTGAAAATAATACCTAGGTAGGCATTGCAGCAGCAATGAACTACTGTGAGATTTCTGCTGATTGGTGGCTGCATATACATGTCTCTTGTCGTTGACTCAACCATTGTGTCCAGCTAGCTCATAGTAGTGCATTAAAGCAAATTTGATAATAGAAGTAAACTGAAAAGTTGTTTATAATTATATACTCCTTCGCCTTTAATTAAACATTTTACAAGGCTAAAAGTTTGAGATTAATGTCCCTTCAATATGTTTTCAACTGGCAGCATAAGAAGTGTTGAATGATTGGTTAAAAAAAAGGCACAAAATATACAGCATATTGAACAAATCCTAATTTACTAGACTGAAAAGATCTCTATCCTAATCACTTTAAATTTGTTGTGAAACAATTTATTTGCAACAATTAATTACAACTTTCAAAGTTTCAAGACCTGCAGGAAGCAAATCTGTTGACTCGCTTTGTTAGGTTTGATTTGAAGCTGTACGTTAATTTGTGTGCGCTACTTAAATAGTTACAATTACCTTCCTTGCCAGAATTAGATGCATTTAAATGCACAGCAAGAAAAGGCTTTAATAACCTTTAATCAGTGCTGCAACATTTAAAGGTTTTGCTATGTGCTTAGTATTTTTATTACAATTATTAAATTACTATAATTCCTAAGAGGGTTCATTGTGCGTATAGAAATTATGTGTGCAAAAATAATTATTTGGCAGAATGTATCACATTTATATCAAAGGGGCATAAATGTATTAAAGGAAAATGCTCTGTTAGAATATTTTATTATTGCACTATTCCTTGCATATAACTATGTGCTTAAAGTGATTATAAACCTGACCTATTTGCTGCCCAGTATATAAAAAATATTATTTAAATCAGGGGCACTTTCATTCATTACATTTTTTTAAGATGCTTTATTTGTAAAATATTTACCATTTAGTGATGGTAAACATCGCACCATTACTCCGCCTGCGTCTCATACTTGATTTAGCTGATCGATGACGACTCCGGCTTTATAAAATTGTTGTGTACCTCCTTTGGCGTCCAGCTCGTGGGGCATGCAACGATTGGATAAAGCCAGATTTGTCATCACTCAGCCAAGATACATGAAAGCTGTGGAATGGATGCCATACATGTAGAGATGCTGATTTAAGAAAAAAATTGAGTGGTCCCTTAATTTGTAACATATATACACACACACATATATATATCATCATGATTATTATTATTATATAACATTGAGTGGCCTAGTAACTTTTCGCTCTGGGCTAGTAGCTTTTAACCCCTGACTAGTAAACCATAGTGATATTTTTCCACCCCTGTGTATATATGTATATATATATATATGTCCAATTTGCTTCTGTTATCATATAATCTCTATTTCTTGGTCTGCTTTGTTGAAAAATAGATACCTTCCTTGAGAGAGTATAAAATATGCTTAGGAGTGTACAGTTTTTGAGCATTATGCATATATGTTTATGCCCTTGAGTCTGCATTTAGTGCTCCCATGGAAATTTCATATGTTTCAACAAAGAATACCAAGAAATAAAGGAACATTTAATAAAAGACTTGAAAATGGCAGTTTTTGTTTTTTTTAAGGGACATGAAACCCACAATTTCCCTTTCATGATTCAGAAAGACCATATGATTTCAAGCAACTTTCCAGTTTACTTCTATTAGCGAATTAGCTTCATTCTCTTGGTATCCTTAGTTGAAAAGCATAGGTAATCTCAAGCACAGCAATGCATTACTGGGAGCTAGCTGCTGATTGGGGTCTGCAAATAAATGTGTCTTGTCATTGGTTAACCAGCTGTGTTCAGCTATCTCCCAATAGTTCATAGCTGCTCCTTCAAAAAAGGATACCAAGATAATGAAGCAAAATCACATGCTCTGTCTGAATTATGATAGGAAATTTGTGTCCCTTTAATCATGAAAGTGTAATTTTGCCTTTCATGCCCCTTCCAGAGGGAAGCAACATGGCCAGGCAGTTATTATCTCTTTTCAATCAGCTTCCAGGTCTCTTACATCATGTGCACCAGACAGAGATATTTACAGCTTCTTCCTATTCAGATATAAGCTGTTGTCTGGTGTTAGGGATCTCACATGCTAGTAGTGAGTTCACTTTAATTAAAGGGACACTCAATCAAAATTAAACTTTCATTATTCAGATAGAGCATGCCATTTTAAACAACTTTCCAATTTACTTCCATTAACTAAATGTGCACAGTCTTTTTATATTTAAACTTTTTGAGTCACCAGCTCCTACTGAGTATGTGCAAGAATAAGTGTGTATGCATTTGTGAATGGCTGATGGCTGTCACATGGTACGTGTATGCATTTGTGATTGGCTGATGACTGTCACATGGTACAGGGGGAGTAGAAAAAGACAACTTTTAAAATTGTCAGTAAAAAAAATCTACTACTCATTTGAAGTTCAGTCTAAGTTCTATTGCATTGTCTTGTTATCTTGCATTTGTTAATTATGCAAATCTACTGTTGTTAGGAGACTCCTCTAGGACCAGGACCCTCTTGTTCTCCTCTGCTTCAGGACTCTGGTATCTACCCTGCAAAGTGTTTTCAAGTACTTGGAGAGCCATTCAGAGAACACACAAGAATATGTTTGTTGAACAGCTCTAATTTTATTGTTCAGGATAGCGAGCTTATATACCTTTCAGAATACATTGAAATCTGTAGTCATTAGCTCATTTCTACGATGAGGAAAAACATCTGGCATCCTGTAAGTTGTACATCACATTTGTCAGATATCCTTGAAGATATTAAGTAAATTTATGACTGACAGGAAAAAAGGAGTAATGTAGGATCTCAAAATATTTCAATCTGATGTATAGCTACCTTTGACCTAACTAAAATTCCTTACATCAGCAGTGTTTTCTCACACATAGCCCAATGGTTCAAAAGTACATATAAAATGTGTGTATAAAGGTCACTATGTGTCTAGCTACAATTGAATATTAAAGGGATACAGAAAAGATACATTAAGATACATTACAATTAAACATAACATATAAAAATGATACAATGTATATATATGCTCCCTAGATATTATAATATTCTTACAATAAGAGTTACAGCATATAGGTTTAACAAGTGACGTATTCATAATTACATCATTTCACATGGTATTTCTATAAGAACAAAGAAACTCATAGAAAATATAATTGGAATAAAAGGAGTGTTAGGGAGTCATTTCTACAGGAATACACAGTAACTGGGCCTCCTAGCCCAGCACAAATCACAGCCGTTTGACATCTTGTAGAGATAACAATGCACATCTTCAGGGTCATTCTCAGGGCTATTATATCTATGCAAGTCTCCCTAACATCAGCATATCTCTTACTACATAATAAACCACTATAATAAAAGTCTAATCATTACAAAATGGATGCTAATCATCACAAGATGGCTGCGGGGAACAAGATGGCTGCCGTCAGGTTCATATTACCCCTAACATACCATCCTTTTATTCTAACAGAATAACATAAAAATAGACTGACATAGAAAAGTAGTAAAACCTTATATTATGATATACTTTTATAGGCTAATTGTCACTGCATATCGGTACAGTCCCTCCAATACCTTCCATCTATCTTCCAGCCTTCCCAAAACTACCGGTCCACCGGCACAGAGACCCAACCAGCCCCCCATCTACCCCCAAACAACTCTGCATCTTCTATCTCTCCACCTGCATTGCTAGCACCCCCAATATGTCCAACAGTTCCTTTTAAAACATGACATAGCAACAGCACAACTGTCTCTAGGTGGCCTCTGAATACTTTAAGAACAGTCTTTGTCCATTTGAGAGCGCTGCACCTTGACACTTTGCTATAACACAGTTCTCCAACAGTTCATTTGCAGTAGGGGTGCTTATCCACAGTTCTTCCGCAGGGAGATACTGGAAATCTGATGGTTTGTTCATGGGGTAGACAAGGCAACCAGTGGATACCCATGGCAAGCAAACACTCGAGTCACAGGGAGTCTAGGAAGCAAACAGAAACAGTACAGGATGAGTACACACCGCAATACAATCACAATTATGTCCAAATAAAACGTCACTTTCATCCTATGTCATTTAAAATCAAACAAAACATTGTTGATATACAATACAAACTAAATACATTGACATTTCTCAAAGAATAATTTACAACTTCTCTATACACTTTTAAATGATACTTCATGAATACTACGCAAGTGAAAAGATACCATACTAATTAATAAAAGGGAAAAATACATTTACTTTCATAAACTATAATTATGCTATTCCCTAAAACAAACATTTCTCTGTATATTTACTATAAACTTCTAGCTTAGACGTGTCCTCCTTATGTTCTAAAGGGTGAAGGGTCTAAGATATTATAATATATTGCAGCATTTTTCTGAAACATATTTTTATACTCAGTGGGCCATTCAATAGGGTACAATACTGCACAGTTCACAGTTACATTTATCTAAAAATTACTATGTTAAGCACATAAACTACAATGTGCATTAATACCAATGAAGCATATGACCTCTTATACCTAATATGTTCAATAAAAATAAAACAACTACAAGAGAATACAAAACAAGCAGTATAAGGAGTCAAGTTAAAACAATACTCCCCTAATTTAATTGGTTGACCCTGTAACAGCATAACAGGACCTCCATATCGAGCGATAAGGCACAGTCCAGAGAAGGATAGTCTTTATGTCCTGAAGACACACATCAGAGGAGACAGTCATGGATTACCCAGAGTCCAGTTCTGGGGCTGGTACCAGCATGCAAAGCAAAGAATGGATCCAAAGATAGTTCAGTAACTTTTTTACTGCAGTATGGTGGTTAAAACAAGCTTGACAAAAGGTCTTTCATTTTCTTTTTTTTTCTTTCTTTAAAGGTTTACTTGCTTTCAATCTTTAATCTTTTGAAGAGTGCACTTATGGAATTATATCTGTACAGATTTTACCTAAATATGGAAAAAACTCAAAAATAATTCCGTTAGTGTTGTTGAATTTCTGGATACAGCTGCATGATCTCATCCTGCAAATACAAATATAGTGTTAAGAACCAAATATAGAAAAATATAGGGCACAGCTGGTGGTTAGGCAATAACATTGTAAGAGAAGATTCAAAACGTTTTAGGTTCACCTTCTTACCTAAAAACAATCACCCCTATCACATAAAGATACTCATCAATACTCATCAATACTTCCCCCTTGTTTGCGTGAAACATCCCATGTGGCATGCAAACACAACATAACAAAAAACAAAAGGACAAATTATCCACTCCGCTCATGCATGCAGAATACAATTCTCAATAGCCAGCAAAATCAAATACACCTCCACATGCAATATTCCATTCATACAGCACCTTACCACACGCATTCACGAAAAATAAAAACACAACATTCTCTTAGAAAACACTTAAACCAATTGTCCATTTTACAAAACAAAACATGAACAGCCGACACAAACTTTTAACAACCAAAATTAACCTGAAATTCAAAACCAATTCTGCCATTCCCAAACAACCATCTATACCGTGGTTCTGCAAATTCTACCATGTACAATTCTATGATATCATACTAATAATGCAATCACCTCAGAAGATCAATAAACTCCAGTTGCATATTTACAAATAAAATCCCTAACCATAAATTTACAAAAGAACACACAAACACCTAAGTATCCAATTTTGGGAATAATTAGAGAATAATGATACAGCCACTGTTCTATATAGCTCCTGCTCGCATGCACCATGCAAATCCACTGTTAAAGGGACATTTTAGTATAAATTAAACTTTCATTATTCAGATAGGACTTTTAATTTTAATCAACTTTCCAATTTACTTTTATCATCAAATTTTTTTCTTGGTGTTCTTAGTTTAAACTAAACATAGGTAGGCTCATATGCTAATCTCTAAGCCTTTGAGGGCTGCCTCTTATCACAGGCTTTTTTTAAATCTCTTTCCAACACAGAGAGACAAAATACACGTGGGCCATATAGATAACACTGTGTTCAGGCACAGGGGGTCATTTAAGATTCAGCACAAAACAATGCTAAATTTAAGACAACAGACCATAAACAGTTACAGTCATGTGACCAGGGAGCTGGAAGAATGCCCCTAGACACAAGGCAGCAAAAAGCATACCAATACAACTGTGTTGGCCATGCAACACTGTGGAATGGGCAATAAAGGGATTATTTCCCCTTTAAATTATTCCCAATGAGTCATTGGCCTTACTTATAATAAACATGTATACTGACATTCATTAAATAGCCTAAGCAAGCATAACCAGCATAAAAACACACAGTGGGATGCAGGCTAGTTAAAGGGACATTTTACTCAAATTAAAAATTATCTTTAATTGAAACTGCTGACACAGTTAAATATACTAGTGTTGGGCTTACAGTAAACCTCATTGTCTTCTCTGTAAATATTTCCTTAAAATCTCAGATTTTATATCCCTTTAAATATTTTCACTCCTCTGTTTGTCTTCATTTTTTTTTTTTTAGTCTCACAGATCGTAACACTAAGATTGTAGACAACTTATCAATTAGTTTGCATTACAGAGAGAATTCAGTTACACTGCAAAAGAAATATCTACTAACTAAATGGCAGATTTAAAAAGAATACAAAGAAAGGTCCCAAAAAATATATATTTTGCAAACTACTAATACAGTGTTATTGCTGCTAATAAAATGACAATTTTCTAGTGCTCTGTCTACACACTGAGTTCTGATTTTACAGACAAACAATTCAACCCATTACAATTTACTTTATATATACACAAACTTGCAAATGCAACTTCTCCTACATTTGAAACTATTCAGCTTATATCACAAGTCATTACAAATACATTAATATAAAACAATTTTACAGTACACTGTCCCTTTAAGGACTAACCATTCATTACGTAAATTACATATGTATATTCTAACCATAATTTAGGCTGCTTGTATGATTTACCACACAAATTTCACCTCTGTATTTGTAGCATGCCCTGCAGATTAATTTACTTGCAACAAAAACGGACGCACTTTTAAATAAACTTTCAATTACAGCTTATAACTATATGTCATTGGGTGCACCAACTCTGTGCACAGACCTTACAAATACAACATATGTCAACCTATTAATCATTCCAAAAACAGTTTCATTTTTACCAGAGCGTGACAAAAAAAAAATCACACACCATCGCACTTTCAAAGCCACTCTCAAAGCCGTTACTTGCCACACAATTATCATTTAAAACTAAAACTGCACATGAATACCACATACTGTACTTAAAACATGCTGGTGACTTTAAAATACAGGTATATAAAATAACATTACAACATATTTTCTTGTACAGCTATACAGACAAGCTCATTTCATCTCGCATACCAGAGATTCACTCCCCCTCTCTTTGTGTTTTTTTTTTGTTTTTTTTTCAGGAAAACATATATTTATTAATTTTCCTCCAATTTTAAAATGTATTTGTATATATCTGAGTCTGAAAAGATTGGCCATTTCCTCACAAATTCAGATAAATACATTTCAAATAATTAAATCTGTTACACTTAAATCTCCCTTTCATTACTGCACACACATACAACGGAACAGTTTTTTTAAATTTCTCTTCACTGACTCTATACAGCTGCTCACTGACAGATCTTTTTATAATCCCCCCTCCCTCTCTAGAGTGGGTGCTTTTCTGCCTGAAATAAACTTCTTCTTTAACAACACAAAAAGAGCAGCAGTAATAAAATGCACAGTCACTTAATATATATTTTAAGCACAAAACAGCACAGTAAGTATATAGCAAAAAAAAGCAAACTTTAAAAGCAATAAGAAAATGCAAAGGCAATACAGCAATTTGAAGTGTGCAAGCAGAAAAACAAATGCAATACAGCAAGTTCAGTTTATAGCAAGCATTAAAAGGGACAGATTGTGCATAGATAAAGATAGCAAAACAATTTCCAGGCTGATACCAGAGTTTATGGATAAGATGCAATAAATTTTACGAATTGTACCCCTTTATTTTACAACATATATACCGCATACAACACTATATACCACATTAAATCCTTATATTCCAACAGAGACTCGAACTCCGTTTTAACCTTAAAAATACTATATTTTAACCAATAAAAACATATGTTTCTAGAGGACTCTAACCTCATCATATGTCACTGGAGGCCTCTAACCTCATCATATGTCACTGGAGGCCTCTAACCTCCGAAACCAATAAATATGTATCATTCAAAGGACTCTAACCTCAGATACCATATCTAATAAATAAAAACAATTAACATGTATCATTCAGAGGACTCTAACCTCAGATACCATGTAATCATGTATCTCTTGGAGGCCTCTAACCTCAGATACTACTTTATAACCAAAAACAATTTTTACCAAAAAATTTCCATAAAAAAAAACACCTTAAAAACACCTTAAATATACATATATACACAACATACACAGATATGCATAACATACATACACATTCCCCACTATATTTTGTTTTTATAGATAACCTGAGTGTCTGGTCCTATAGGGTTCTAGTTTGACAATGGGTAAGCAAAAAACAGTGCAAAACAAGTGTTTTACTCACCCCTTGACAAGCTCCCACTTCTGACACCATTTGTTAGGAGACTCCTCTAGGACCAGGACCCTCTTGTTCTCCTCTGCTTCAGGACTCTGGTATCTACCCTGCAAAGTGTTTTCAAGTACTTGGAGAGCCATTCAGAGAACACACAAGAATATGTTTGTTGAACAGCTCTAATTTTATTACCCCTAACAACTGTGTTGACTGGTCCTTTAAGTAAGGCAAAAAGACATGGTGTATTGCAATAAACTGCCTGGTGGGTGAAGAAATAACTCCCCCAATAAATTTAAAAGGACAGTCTACACCTTCGTCATCTTAAAGTCTTAATGTAGATTAAGCTGCAAATAGCCTCCTGCACCCTTTCTATATCATGCAGTAGTAACAGTAAAAAAGTTAATTTAAAATGACTATTGTTTCTGGTCACTTTAAAATGGCTGCAAAGCTCTGCCCACTGATGACATCACGATCTGGGCTGCATCAAAGGCTTCACTAGTTACAAAAGACTCACTAATTGCATTCAACAGAGTGTCAATGCTGTTTAGCAGAGTGCATAGATCCAGCCCAGAATGTGATGTCATCAGTGGGCAGAGCTTGGCAGCCATTTCCAAGTGAACAGAATAGTCAATTAAAAATAATGTTTTTTACTGTTACTGCTGCGTGATACAAAAAGGGTGCAGGATGATATTTGCAACTTAATCTAAAGTAAGACTTTAATATAAATAAGATGTAGACTGTCCCTTTAAAGGTAAAGGAAAGCCATTGTTTTTCTCCGTTGAATCTCAACATTTTAATTAATAATGTATTGCAGTATTTTATTTATTTTATATTGGTGTCTGTTAATAAGTGGATACAAGAAGGGAAAGCATAATCTAACAATATTTCTCTTAAGCCAAGGTGCACTTAGACATAGTACACCTTGACAAATATTTTTAGGTTTTCGGTGTGAAACCTGATATGACATTTGACAAAGGCGCCATTGTGTGCCGAAACGTTATGTCCATTTTAATATTTGCTTAATAAATTTTGTTTTTTATTTATACAAGACCAATGAGTGCCTTTTTTTGGATGGGGCTATATACTGTATATACAGTATATCTTTAATATATTTAAATAGTGGATTTTTCATATGCATCATAGATTTTTTAATGTCCCTTTAAGAAAAGCCAAAATCAACAAACATAATAATAATAGTAAAAAAAAGTTAATAACTAAAAGGCATGTTGAGTTTTTCTTAACAAAAACAAGTCAAAAACACTAGTTGCATGCCTGGATCTTAATAAAGCTATTGACATACAAAGTCACAATTTTTGTCAGCAGCATCTGGTATAGAGTTTTCTTTTTAGATGTTACATTTTGTTATATTTACTGTCATCTATGCTGTTCTCTGCTGTAGATATTGTAACACCACTGTGCTACAGAACACTGACCCCGCAACATGGTTCATAGTGATTGCATGATCATTGTAGGAGCTCATTTATATTCCTGATTTACAATATGATATCCTCTGTTAAATGTCCCTTAATGACGCAAACACACTTGATATAAATATTGGCTATTTAAGTTGAAGATATTCATTTTGGATATTTTTATTTATTTATAAATGTGTTAAATTATAAACTAAAATATTTTTTCCTCTCATTAGGACGGATGGCTTTTGCTTCACCATTATTGAAGAAGATGAATCTGGGCTTCCTGTGGTCACTTCTGGGTGCTTAGGACTAGAAGGATCCGACTTCCAGTGCCGGGTAAGCAAGAACTATAAACAAAGGCCGTTTGTTTAATTGGACAATGTAGCTTCTAATAACTATTCTTATGTGCCGAGTTTGTCCACCTGTTTGCAGTAATATGGTAAACCGATATTTAGAATCAAACATGGTAGCCGTCGTTAGTTTTCATTTATTAGTAAGCAGATACCAAGGCTTTCTGTATTTCCAGATAAAAGAACATTTCCAAAGCATCCTTATATGTAATATTAGTGTTCAAACAACAAAGATGAATTCTGTTGCACAGCTGCACATACTAATGTGCTGGACTGGATTAAACACAATGAGGAAGTCTTGGAACTTTCATTAAAACTCTGCTGCTGGAAGGACAAGAAACGCCGTTTTCCCTATTAGCATAAAAGAACTTAATCATGGCTAGAGATAATAAGGACAGCTGTGTTCCTGACATCCTTTGGAATGTTGTTGTTTAAGGCTTCCAATTCATATTTGATAATATGGATGATATGCGTGTTTGACCTTGCTGCACTGTATTTCAGGGCACTTATTAATTCAGTGGATGATAAATATGCTAAAATTATTCTCTGTGTCATTTCCCACACCCCATGTTGGATCATCTCTTTCTTTTCCCAGATGGCTTCTGTTAGAGGCTGTTTGACCATGTGTGGTCATGGGACAAATATTAAATCTTGTAAGATAACATTTTCACCAGACATTCTAAATATGAGGGCATGAGTGATTTGTGACATGATGTAAATTCAGACTGAAAAAACTAAATTAAAACATCATGATAAATAAAATACATTGTTGTCACATATCTGGCTTAATGTAAATTATATTAAAATTATACCATTATAATTGGGATTTATTGTCATACATTTACAAACTCAACAACATTGGAAAAAAATGAATTTGCACAAAATGGTTAACATAATTATTAGTATCACATATACGTTTTTTTAAATTTATTTTATTATTTTTCTATTGCAATGTTTATTATGCTGAATATGTTTTAACACCCAAAATAAAAATGTTCCCTCATTGATATGAAAAGGCAATAATTAAATATATTAGAAATAGTTTTAAATATAAATAAATAAAAATAAGTTAAATCTGTTTAAATTCATATAGAATTAGATAGGTATTAATTTTTGTGTGTAGCTCATCCATAGGGGCAGATTGCTGATTGGCTGAAAATAACTCCCTCAGATTTATCAGTAGACAGACACATGTTCACAAGCATCAACAATGAGTTTTATTCAGGATAAAAATGTAAAACAATTTTAGGAACACTTTTTGGAAAATTGACTGACAGATATATTCCTTCACCTTCCAAGCTTTTTATTTTACATCTTCTATTTAATTATTTTTTTTTTTTTTAAATATATTAATGGGACAGTAAAGTAAAAATTAAACATTTATGATTCAGATAGAGCATAAAATTACTGCTTTACTTCTATTTTCAAATGTAACAACTAGATAAACTAATTGTAAAAAGAAATACAATAAGGATAGAAGGATTAGATCCACAAAGTGAAATATCTCTTAACTCAGCAGAAATTAATTTGGATAAGTAATTTTTTTTTATTCCGTAGTAGTTTCATTTCATTCACACATTGTAATCTTTATTAAGAAAATTTCTCAGTCATAACTAGGAATAATCAGTCATACAATAAGTAATACTAAGTAAATTAAAAACACTTGAACCAGGTTAATTTTAAATATAAATGTGTCGCAATAATCTTCTGGAATAATACCTATCAGCCAGCAGTTACCAATAAACTTAAATAAGCTAAGCCCTTACAAACCGAGGGCTAAATTACGTTTATCATTATATTAGTAATATAACTGTCAGGCTGAAATGAAGGTAAGAATATATCAACAAACTATTATTTTAACCATAGTAAGAAGTTTAAAAATGGACAACTAGGAGAGACAAAGCTACTCCTGTCGGACCCCTGACGCGCGTTTCACAAAGAGCGATTCTTCAAATTAAGAGATAATTAAGAGTTAAGAGATATTTCACTTTGTGGATCTAATCCTTCTATCCTTATTGTATTTCTTTTTACAATTAGTTTAGCTAGTTGTTATGTTCTGTTTGATTAGTCTCCACGACAGGTAATAATTCTAATGGCACTTTAAATTTTCATACTTACTACATAAGCATAGCTATACTAAGATATTACCTGCTATTACATAACTCTGCTTCCCCCAATCCCTGTATGTTCTATTTTCAAATTTGCTTTCTTCTCTTGGTATCCTTTGTTAAAGAGTAAAGCTAGGTAGGCTGTTAGAAACTTAGAAGCATGCATGTAGTGATTAAAGGGACACAAAACCCAATTTTTCTCTTTCATAATTCAGATAGAGCATGCAATTTCAAGCAACTTTCTAATTTACTCCTATTATCAATTTTTCTTCGTTCTCTTGCTATGTTTATTTAAAAAGCAGGAATGTGATCATAGGAGCCGGCCCATTTTTGGTTGAGAACATGGGTTATGCTTGGTGGGTAAATGTAATCCCCCAATAAGCAAGCACTATCTTTAAAAGCAGGAAAGATTTACATTCCTGCTTTTAAAACAAAGATAGCAAGAGAGCTAAGAAAAATTGATAATAGGAGTAAATTAGAAAGTTGCTTAAAATTTCCTGCTCTATCTGAATCATGAAAGAAAACATGTGGGTTCAGTGTCCCTTTAAGCTCTGATATAACTCTATATAAACAAAAAAGACTATAATGTTCCATTAACATATACTTAATATAATACAGAATTGAAGACTACATTTTTCAGTTTGTGATAAATCAAGGTTGTTTATTTCAGGATACACCTATACCACATCAAAGAAGGTCAATTGAATGCTGTACAGTTCAAGACTATTGTAACAGAGACCTTCATCCCACTTTGCCCCCTCTTAAAAACAAAGGTGAGTGTGACAAAACCTATTTTAGCTGAATCCCTTTGCTCCCTCATGCAACCAAGAGTTTAATTGCTGGTCAGATTAGATTTTGAACATGAGTAATGCAATATATATGCATGAAAACATTAATTGCTATTGTATAATTTTTATATATTTACTAGTCCTAAAGCCAGTGTACATGGGCCATTATTTGCAGTACAGCGGTTCCACCCCTTGCTCTCTATCCCCCCTCTCTTTCACTCTCTGCCCCCTCTCTTTTGCTCTCTCTTTCCCCCCTCTCTTCTGCTCTCTCTCTCCCCCTCTCTTTTGCTCTCGCTCTGACTCTTTTGCTCTCTTTCTCCCCCCCCCTTTCGCTCTCTCTCCCCCTTTCTTTTTCTCTCCCCCCATTTCTTTTGCTCTCTCTCCCCTCTCTTTTGCTCTATATCCCCCTGTCTTTTGCTCTCTCTCCCCCCTGTCTTTTGCTCTCTACCCCCTTTTTTTTGCTCTCTCTATCCCCCCTCACTTTTGCTCTCTATCCCCTCATTTTTGCTCTCTATCCCCTCATTTTTGCTGTTTCTCTCCCCTCACTTTTGCTCTCTCTCTCCCCTCACTTTTGCTCTCTCTCTCCCCTTACTTTTGCTCTCTATCTCCCCTCACTTTTGCTCTCTCCCCTCACTTTTGCTCTCTATCTCCCCTCACTTTTGCTCTCTTTCCCCCCTCTCTTTTGCTCTCTCTCCCCCTCTCTTTTGCTCTCTCTCTCCCCCTCTCTTTTGCTCTCTCTCCCCCTCTTTTGCTTTCTTTCTCCCCCTCTTTTGCTCTCTCTCCCCCTCTCTTTTGCACTCTCTCTCTCCCCCCTCTCTTTTGCTCTCTCACTCTCCCCTCTCTTTTGTTCTCTCCCTCTCTCCCCTTCTCTTTCCTCCCCTCTCTTTTGCACTTTCCCCCCTCTCTTTTGCTCCCTCTCTCCCCTCACTTTGCTCTCTCTCTCCCCTCACTTTTGCTCTCTCTCTCTCTTCTCACTTTTGCTCTCTCTCCCCCCTCACTTTTGCTCTCTCTCTCCCTCTTTTGCTCTCTCTCCCCTTTCTTTTGCTCTCTTTCCCTCCTCTCTTTTGCTCTCTCCCCCTCTCTTTTGCTCTCTCTCCCCCTCTCTTTTGCTCTCTCTTTCCCTCTCTTTTGCTTTCTCTCTCCCCCTCTCTTGCTCTCTCTCTCCCCCCTCTTCCTCCCTCTCTTTTGCACTCTCTCTCCTCCATCTCTTTTGTGCTCTACCCCTCTCTTTTGCGCTCTCCCCCTCTCTTTTGCTCTCTCCCTCTCCCCTCTCTTTTGCTCTCTCCTCTCTTTTGCTCTCTCTCTCTCCCCCTCTCTTCCCCCCTCTCTTTTGCTCTCTCTCTCTCCCCCTCTCTCTTCCCCCCTCTCTTTTGCTCTCTCTTTCACCTCTTTTGCTCTCCCCCCCTCTCTTTTGCTCTCTCTTCCCTTTCTTTTGTCTTTTGCTCTCTCTATCCCCCCTCTTTTGCTCTCTCTCCCCTTTCTCCCTTCTCTCGTTGGCTGTCTCTCTCCCTCTCTTTTGCTCTCTCTATCCCCTTCTTTTGCTCTTTCTCTCCCCCTCTTTTGCTCTCTTTCCCCTCTCTTTTGCTGCCTCTCTCCCCTTCTCGTTTGCTCTCTCTCTCCCCCTCTCGTTTGCTCTCTCTCTCCCCCTCTCTTTTGCTCTCTCCCCCCCCTCTCTTTTGCTCTCTCTCTCTCCCCTCTCTTTTGCTCTCTCTCTGTTCCCCCTCTCTTTTGCTTTCTCTCTCCCCCTCTCCCCCCCCTCTTTTGCGTTCTCTTCCCTTTCTTTTGTCTTTTGCTCTCTCTCCCCTTTCTCCCCCCTCTCTTTTGCTGTCTCTCTCCCTCTCTTTTGCTCTCTCTATCTCCCCTCTTTTGCACTCTCTCTCTCCTTTCTTTTGCTCTCCCTCCCCCTTCTCTTTTGCTGTTTCTCTCCCTCTCTTTTGCTCTCTCTATCCTCCATCTTTTGCTCTCTCTCTATCCCCCCCCTCTTTTGCGCTCTCTTTCCCATCCGCACGGCCCTGCACACGTTACACCCGGCCCCGCCTGTGTCACGCCCGGTCCACATCACGCCCCGGCCCCTGCCCCCAGATGCCAGGTCAGTTTGTTGAAGGTCAGATGTGTTTATCCTTGCGCAGTCTCTACTGCGCATGACAGTTTCGGACAAACACACGTGGCCTTTTATATTATAGGATTGTGTATTTGAAAATTAATTTAACCTTTTGGTACTGTTTTTGTAGATGCCAGTGATTTTTTGATCATCAGACCCAGTATATTAAGGAGATACAAGCCCAGTGCAATATGGTACTGCACAACATGAGAGTTGTGTTGCATTTACACTTTGTATTTTATTATACTTACACTTCATATTAAGTTTTATTACATTTAAACTTTACATTTTCTATTTTGTACTTTATTTTTTATACAGCAGTGTATTAAGGATTTGGATTTTACAAATTCTGATTATGCTTTCACAGTTACTGTGTAACTTAAAACATTTTGGATCGTACTTTGTATATTTAGGTGTATCTTTTACAAATTACATTGCACTTTGCATTTTTCCTTTTTTAAATAAAACTGAAAAAGTGTCAGATTCAGTTTCTCAGAAAGTTGTGTTACTTTCTATGGGCCAGATAATCAAATTTTCTCTATTTTTTTTAGAAATTTTAGTGCAGACTTCACAGGGGATGAACTCAGAGAGATGAGAGATGCCTTCCATAGAAAGTAATGAAACTCTCTGGGATACAAAATTTCACATGGGAAAGAGAAGGTTACTCGAGAACACCAGGGTTGTTATAAAGGCTCAATTTGCATCAATTACACATTAAACAAATGTTTTCACTACAATTTAACTCACCTTTGTATAAATTACTTTTATTTTAGTTAATATAAGTGTATTGTGATTTTTTAGCAAACTTCATCTGCATACAGCTGGTGAGATAAATCAGTGAGACCAGCTTGTTTAAAATGCTTACATCATTTCACAAGAACTGTGAGAGAGCTTCAGACATACCCTGGGAACTGCACTATCCCTCCCACTTTCTGAAACAGTTAGTTTTAGTTTACAATGGAGCAAAAAGTGCATTGTAACTTATAAAAAATTATACAAAGAAAGATCCTAATTTGTTAAAGCAACATAAACTTTCTAAACATAATTAACATTTGTAAAATCACTGCTGGATCTAAATCTAAATGTATTAAAATATAAAAGAGAAAGTGCAAACCTTAAATGCAATAATACTGAATGGACCCAATCTGAAGTGTAAAGTGATATAAAATACAATGTACAGTATGTATAACATAAATCTTATATCATAAAGTGCTATATTCCACTGGGCTTGTCTCTCCTTCACATACAGAAATAAGAGAGATCTTGTAGTGCTGAAGAGTTCTGCACTTTTTCATTTGAACATTCAGTGCATTCAGCCTCATTGAAGTCTGCATTACAATTTCTCTCCAAGCCTGAGAATCCTTTGATCATCAGAGAGACCTCTCCACCATATGGGAAAGGATTTGTGGAATAGCAGAGAAATCTGGGCAGAATCATCATGGGAGATAAATCCTTCCCCTCTAATACACATTGACAACTAATTAGTTTATTATAAAACCATACTTTTACTGTTAATTTCATATAACCCCAGCTGAAATAATAACGTGTAAAAGCTTCAAAATATTATTTATATAGTTAGTTATTTTAATATACTTTATAACCTTTAAAACTCTAAATCTATGCTTGTTTCTAAGCCCACGCAGTCCAATTTTAACTAAGTCTATTTTATTAGCTTTTCACAGCAAGACTAGGGTTGCCATCCGTCCCTTAAAATACAGAACACTTATGAGTTGCATATGCTGCAGGGTGTGCAGGGAGGAATATGAATAGTGCTGTCCAGAAACACAATACATGTTCCTCCCTGCACACCCTGCAGTATGTGTAACTCATAAGTGTCCAGGAAAACATTGCTGAGGTAGCAACCCTAAGCAAGACAGTGCTAGTTAATGTATGTCATATAGACAACACTGTGCTCACTCCTGTGGAGTTACGAATGAGTCAGCACTGATTGGCTAAAATGTCTATAAATAGCACAGGGACAAGGGGGCAGTTTGCAGAGGCTTAGATACAAGGTAATCAAAGAGGTAAAAAGTATATTAATATAACTGTGTTGGTTATGCAAAACTGGGGAATGGGTAATAAAGGGATTATCTATCTTTTTAAACAATAAACATTCTGGAGTAGACTGTCCATTTAATATGATTACTCTTACTTGAAGATGTTTCATAACATGTAAAGCAGTAACACACAACTTATTTCTATTCAGATGTTAAAGGAACACAAAAAACATTTTTTTCTTTCATGAATCAGATAGTGTATGCAGTTTTAAACAACTTTCGAAATGTCTTTATTTCAAATTTTCTTCATTCTCTTGGTATCTTTTGTTGAAAAGTAGAGACGTAAGCATAGGAGCGTACACATGGCAGCAGTCTTACAACATTGTTATCTGTTTGTAAGGGCACTAGATGACAGCACTGTTTCCTGCTATCTAGTGATCCAGGAACCTATCTAGGTATCTGAACAAAAAATACCATAGGAGCAAAGCAAATCTGATAATAGAAATAAATTGGAACCTTTTTTTTAAAATTGTGTGCTCTGTCACTCACAATAAAATTGTTTTTGATATATGTTTAATTTTAGCAACACATTGTAAATTAAAGTGTTATAATTTAATGTACAGAGGATTCATACTACCTATATTTGCCTGTCCCTCTCCTCCTGCAAAATAATATATATAATTTGTTATGATGACTGTATTTTTATAAAAAAAATTCAAAATCACTTAAATAAGTAAAATAGGATTTTTTTCCCCATGATTCTACAGCATCACACTCAAGTGCATTAATATACTGTATGTTGAAATGCAGGAACTGGATGCTAAAATTGAAAAGGAATTTTCTCACAATTTGCTTCTTTTATTTGTTAAAACATCTGAAAAAGGTTTTCTCTTGTTAACAGCCTAGAAGTAAGGTCACAGCTCAAGGGATATTAGGGTTACTTATGACTCCCAGCTGTAGGTCAGAGGTAATTAACCCTTAATTTAAGGTTAAAATTAGAATCAAATGCCTTGAGATTTCTGAAAACATCTATGTAAAACATAACACAGAAATCCATTAAGGAATCAAATCATTCACAATTCTTTTAACGCAAAGTTAAAATTAAAGGGAAACTCTAGCCAAATTATTCTGGCATTAAATACTAGACCAAAATTGTACAGAGTGCACACATGGGTTATGTATTCCAATGAGAAGCTTAGCAATGAGACTGGAACAGAGTACATGATTCTGAAGGCTGTGACACACTTTTTTAAAAATATACTTAAAAGCTCCCAGTTTAGCACTGTTGATGAGGTTAGGCTTGGACACCCAGTGAAAGGGCTGAGAAAGCAGTAAGAGTAAACACACTACAGACTCCTGCTTGCTCCTGTTTATGTAAATGTGTGTATACATCTGATACTTTGGGGCTTGGTTAGGGGTATGAAAATCAGCACAATATTATTAACAAAAATAAGCAAAACTATAAATTGTTACAAAAACACTCCCAGATGGGCTATATAAATGCATCATCTACAAACATTTATGCAAAGAAAAATCTAGTGTACAATAAACTTTGTAGACAAACTGTTCTGTTATAGTATCTGGTGGAATGTCCAAAAATATGCTTAAAAAAAAGGGAGAGAGAAAACACTGCATCAACCTTCTCTCTCTCTCTTACTTTCTCTCTATTTATCTCTCTTTCACTTTATCTATCTTTCTCTCACTCTCTCTTTATCTCTCTCTCTCTCTTTTAACTCCCTCTCTTTCTTGCTTTCTTTATTTTACTATCTCTCTCTCTTTTCGAAGCCACTGTAAGCTAATAAAATAAATAATATAAGGAAGTGTATAATGCACCAGTTTTAAACCTTTTAAAAAAATATAAGAAAAGGAACAACTTCTCACCACAGTATTAAGCTATCCGCTACACGTATAGCCATATAGAAACAGGCCAATTAGACATGTGCAAGGCTGGTAATTAAAGCCAATATCATTTTTTTATTTTATAAAGCAAAGACTAAGCTAAGGCTCTTATTATCATAAACATCCTCATGCAAAGCAATCCAGTAAATTGTTGGCACATAGCATGACTTTCAAAGTAATGTCTGCATAGCCAATAAAAACATATTCTAAATATATATGAAGCTCAAAGATAGTGTGATACACCTGGGGGTCGATCCGATATAAAGCGTCGCCCGCAAAAGCCGGCGACGCCAATATTTGCGCGGATTTGGTATCACATATACGGCGTAACCTAGAAGTTACGCGCGTATATTTCTGCCGTCGCCCGCAGTTTTTTGGGCCATAAGCAGGTATACCAAACCCGCGCAGTTTGGTATCCAATATGCAGCGTAAGGACTTACGTGGCGAAAATGGAGAAAACTTACTCCATTTTCACCTCGCCACAAAAAGCAGCCGTAAGAAGCCTTACGCTGACTATTGGAGCCCCGTAACTCCCTAAACTAACTAGAAAATAAACCTAACACCTAACGCATGCGCAATGTCTATCTCCCTGTCAACCGCGATCTGCTAAAATAAACCTAACACCTAACGAATGCGCAATGTCTATCTCCCTGTCAACCGCGATCTGCTAAAATAAACCTAACACCTAACGCATGCGCAATGTCTATCTACCTGTCAACCGCGATCCCCCCCCCCCCGAAATCCCTAATAAAGTTATTACCCCCTAAACCGCCGCTCCCGGACCCCGCCGCCATCTACATAAACTAACCCCCTACTGTGAGCCTCTAAAACCGCCGCCATCTACCTTATCTATCCCCTAATCTGACCCCTTACACCGCCGCCACCTATATAAAAATGATTAACCCCTAATGTAAGCCCCTTACACCGCCGCCATCTCTATTAAAATGATTAACCCCTAATTTAATCTACCTACCCCGCCGCCAGCTATATTATCTATATTAACCCTAAGTATATTATAGTTAATATAGGTATTACATTATATATATTAACTATATTAACCCTAATTATATTAGGGTTAATATAGTTAATATAGTTACTATAGTATTTATATTAACTATATTAACTCTATCTAACCCTAACTAAATTTATATTAAATTAATCTAATTCATTTATAAACTAAAATATTCCTATTTAAATCTAAATACTTACCTATAAAATAAACCATAAGATAGCTACAATATAATTAATAATTACATTGTAGCTATGTTAGGGTTAATATTTATTTTACAGGTAAATTGTTAATTATTTTAACTAGGTATAATAGATATTAAATAGTTATTAACTATTTAATATCTACCTAGTTAAAATAATTACCCAATTACCTGTAAAATAAATCCTAACCTAAGTTACAAATACACCTACACTATCAATAAATTTAATAAACTACTAACATCTATCTAAAAATACAATTAAATTAACTAAACTAAATTACAAAAAAAAACAAACACTAAATTACAAAAAATAAAAAAAAGATTACAAGATATTTAAGCTAATTACACCTATTCTAAGCCCCCTAATAAAATAATAAACCCCCAAAATAAAAAAAATTCCCTGCCCTATTCTAAATTCAACAAATTTCAAAGCTCTTTACCTTACCAGCCCTTAAAAGGGCCTTTTGTGGGGCATGCCCCAAAGAATTCAGCTCTTTTGCATACAAGAAATACAATACCCCCCCCCCCCATTACAACCCACCACCCACATACCCCTATTCTAAACCCACCCAAACCCCCCTTAAAAAAGCCTAACACTACCCCCCTGAAGATCTCCCTACCTTGTCTTCACCACACCGGGCCGAACTCCTGATCCGATCCGGGCGATGTCTTCCTCCAAGCGGCAAAGAAGAATTCTTCCTCCGGCGATGTCTTCCTCCAAGCGGCAAAGAAGAATTCTTCCTCCGGCGACGTCTTCCTCCAAGCGGCAGCAAAGTCTTCATTCTTCCGGCGGCATCTTCAATCTTCTTTCTTCGCTCCGCCGCCGCGGAGCATCCATCCCGGCCGACTGCTGAACTTGGAATGATGTACCTTTAAATGACGTCATCCAAGATGGCGTCCGCCGAATTCCGATTGGCTGATAGGATTCTATCAGCCAATCGGAATTAAGTTAAAAAAATCTGATTGGCTGATTGAATCAGCCAATCAGATTCAAGTTCAATCCGATTGGCTGATCCAATCAGCCAATCAGATTGAGCTCGCATTCTATTGGCTGATCGGAACAGCCAATAGAATGCGAGCTCAATCTGATTGGCTGATTGGATCAGCCAATCGGATTGAACTTGAATCTGATTGGCTGATTCAATCAGCCAATCAGATTTTTTTAACTTAATTCCGATTGGCTGATAGAATCCTATCAGCCAATCGGAATTCGGCGGACGCCATCTTGGATGACGTCATTTAAAGGTACATCATTCCAAGTTCAGCAGTCGGCCGGGATGGATGCTCCGCGGCGGCGGAGCGAAGAAAGAAGATTGAAGATGCCGCCGGAAGAATGAAGACTTTGCTGCCGCTTGGAGGAAGACGTCGCCGGAGGAAGAATTCTTCTTTGCCGCTTGGAGGAAGACATCGCCGGAGGAAGAATTCTTCTTTGCCGCTTGGAGGAAGACATCGCCCGGATCGGATCCGGAGTTCGGCCCGGGGTGGTGAAGACAAGGTAGGGAGATCTTCAGGGGGGTAGTGTTAGGCTTTTTTAAGGGGGGTTTGGGTGGGTTTAGAATAGGGGTATGTGGGTGGTGGGTTGTAATGGGGGGGGGTATTGTATTTCTTGTATGCAAAAGAGCTGAATTCTTTGGGGCATGCCCCACAAAAGGCCCTTTTAAGGGCTGGTAAGGTAAAGAGCTTTGAAATTTGTTGAATTTAGAATAGGGCAGGGAATTTTTTTTATTTTGGGGGTTTATTATTTTATTAGGGGGCTTAGAATAGGTGTAATTAGCTTAAATATCTTGTAATCTTTTTTTTATTTTTTGTAATTTAGTGTTTGTTTTTTTTTGTAATTTAGTTTAGTTAATTTAATTGTATTTTTAGATAGATGTTAGTAGTTTATTAAATTTATTGATAGTGTAGGTGTATTTGTAACTTAGGTTAGGATTTATTTTACAGGTAATTGGGTAATTATTTTAACTAGGTAGATATTAAATAGTTAATAACTATTTAATATCTATTATACCTAGTTAAAATAATTAACAATTTACCTGTAAAATAAATATTAACCCTAACATAGCTACAATGTAATTATTAATTATATTGTAGCTATCTTATGGTTTATTTTATAGGTAAGTATTTAGATTTAAATAGGAATATTTTAGTTTATAAATGAATTAGATTAATTTAATATAAATTTAGTTAGGGTTAGATAGAGTTAATATAGTTAATATAAATACTATAGTAACTATATTAACTATATTAACCCTAATATAATTAGGGTTAATATAGTTAATATATATAATGTAATACCTATATTAACTATAATATACTTAGGGTTAATATAGATAATATAGCTGGCGGCAGGGTAGGTAGATTAAATTAGGGGTTAATCATTTTAATAGAGATGGCGGCTGTGTAAGGGGCTTAGATTAGGGGTTAATAATTTTAATATAGATGGCGGCGGTGTTAAGGGCTCACTTTAGGGGGTTATAGATATAATATAGCTGGCGGCGGGGTACGGGAGCGGCGGTTTAGGGGTTAATAACTTTATTAGGTTGCGGCGGGGTAAAGGAGCGGCGGTTTAGGGGTTAATAGCTTTTTTATTGTTAGGCTAGTGAGGGGGGATAGCGGATAGAGGGTTAGACAGTGCGGCTATGTTAGGGAGGCGTGTTAGACAGTGCGGGCTATGTTAGGGAGGCGTGTTAGACAGTGCGGGTGTTTTAGACTTTAGTCAGGTTTTATAGGCGCCGGCAGATTCTAACATGGCGCAAGTCACTGGCGACGCCAGAAATTTGTACTTACGCAGATTTCTGGACATCGCTGGTTTGTGAGACTTACGGCACGTTAGCATCTGACGGCGACCTATATGGGATGGCTCGAGTTGCGAGCTGAAACTGCGGGCGACGCCGGTTCCCTCGCTTGCGCCGCAAACTTCGATCGATATCGGATCGCGCCCCTGATGATCACACAAACCCATAAGACAATGCAAGAATCCTTGCCCATGTTGCCTGGTCACAAGGATATTTGCTCCTCTTTGATTATGCCCCTTGACAGAGAGTGGGAGAGGAGGGCTGGGAAAGAGACAGAGAAAAGTTTTTCTCTCTCCTTATTTTCCATAAAATGTTTAAAGGGACACTGAACCCAAATTTGTTCATTTGTAATTCAGAAAGAGCATGCAATTTTAACCCCTTAACGACCGAGGACGTGCAGGGTACGTCCTCAAAAAAAAGGCAGTTAACGCCTGAGGACGTACCCTGCACGTCCTCGGTGTGGAAAGCAGCTGGAAGCGATCCTGTTTGCTTCCAGCTGCTTTCCGGTTATTGCAGTGATGCCTCGATATGGAGGCATCCTGCAATAACCTTTTGAAGCCATCCGATGCAGAGAGAGCCACTCTGTGGCCCTCTCTGCACCGGAGATCGGTGGCTTCCTTCGTTGGTGGGTGGGAGCAGTACCGGGAGGCGGGTGGCGGCCATCAATGGCCCTGGAGATGTGGAGGGGGGCGGGATCGTGGGCGGGGATGCCTGAAGGCGCGCACGGACGCGCGCGCGTGCACGGGAGGGCGGGGGCGGGCGCGTGCACGGGGAGGGAGCGGGTGGGAACCGCTACACTACAGAAAAAGGCAATCAGTTAAAAAAACTAAAAAAAAAAAAATACGATCAATGAGGTGGTGGGGGTTTGTGGTGGGGGGGGTGGGGTGGGGGATTGTTTGGGGAAGCTACACTACAGAAAAAAAAAACTAAGGAAAAAAAAAAAAAAGCCCTTTTTTGTGCAAGCTGGGTACTGGCAGACAGCTGCCAGTACCCAAGATGGCCCCCAATAAGGCAGATAGGGAAGGTTACAGAGCTGTTTTGGGGGGGATCAGGGAGGTTGGAGGCTAAGGGGGGTCCTACACAGCAGAATAATAATAATTTTTTTTTTTTTTTTTAAAAAAACCTAAACCCCCCAAAAAGCTTTTATTTTAGTACTGGCAGACTTTCTGCCAGTACTTAAGATGGCGGGGACAATTGTGGGGTGGGGGAGGGAAGGGAGCTGTTTGGGAGGGATCAGGGGGTCTGATGTGTCAGGTGGGAGGCTGATCTCTACACTAAAGCTAAAATTAACCCTGCAAGCTCCCTACAAACTTCCTAATTAACCCCTTCACTGCTAGCCATAATACACGTGTGATGCGCAGCAGCATTTTGCGGCCTTCTAATTACCAGAAAGCAACGCCAAAGTCATATATATCTGCTATTTCTGAACAAAGGGGATCCCAGAGAAGCATTTACAACCATTTGTGCCATAATTGCACAAGCTGTTTGTAAATGATTTCAGTGAGAAACCTAAAATTGTGAAAAATTTAACGTTTTTTTTTTATTTGATCGCATTTGGCGGTGAAATGGTGGCATGAAATATACCAAAATGGGCCTAGATCAATACTTTGGGTTGTCTACTACACTAAAGCTAAAATTAACCATACAAGCTCCCTACAAGCTCCCTAATTAACCCCTGCACTGCTGGGCATAATACACGTGTGGTGCGCAGCGGCATTTAGCGGCCTTCTAATTACCAAAAAGCAATGCCAAAGCCATATATGTCTGCTATTTCTGAACAAAGGGGATCCCAGAGAAGCATTTACAACCATTTGTTCCATAATTGCACAAGCTGTTTGTAAATAATTTCAGTGAGAAACCGAAAGTTTGTGAAAAAATTTGTGAAAAAGTGAACGATTTTTTGTATTTGATCGCATTTGGCGGTGAAATGGTGGCATGAAATATACCAAAATTGGCCTAGATCAATACTTTGGGATGTCTTCTAAAAAAAAATATATACATGTCAATTGATATTCAGGGATTCCTGAAAGATATTAGTGTTCCAATGTAACTAGCGCTAATTTTGAAAAAAAGTAGTTTGGAAATAGCAAAATGCTACTTGTATTTATGGCCCTATAGCTTTCAAAAAAAGCAAAGAACATGTAAATATTAGGTATTTCTAAACTCAGGACAAAATTTAGAAACTATTTAGCATGTTTTCTTTTTGGTGGTTGTAGATGTGTAACAGATTTTGGGGGTCAAAGTTAAAAAAAGTGTGTTTTTTTTCATTTTTTCCTCATATTTTATAAATTTTTTATAGTAAATTATAAGATATGATGAAAATAATAGTATTTTTAGAAAGTTAATTTAATGGCGAGAAAAACGGTATATAATATGTGTGGGTACAGTAAATGAGTAAGAGGGAAATTACAGCTAAACACAAACACCGCAAAAATGTAAAAATAGCCTTGGTCCCAAACGGACAGAAAATGGAAAAGTGCTGTGGTCATTAAGGGGTTAAGCAACTTTCTAATTTACTCCTATTATCAATTTTTCTTCGTTCTCTTGCTATCATTATTTGAAAAAGAAGGCATCTAAGCTTATTTTTTGGTTTCAGTACTCTGGACAGCACTTTTTTATTGGTGGATGAATTTATCCACCAATTAGCAAGGACAACCCAGGTTGTTCACCAAAAATGGGCCGGCATCTAAACTTACATTCTTGCATTTCAAATAAAGATACCAAGATAATGAAGAAAATTTGATAATAGGAGTAAATTCCAAATTTGCTTAAAATTTCATGCTCAATCTGAATCACGAAATTAAATTTTTGGGTACAGTGTCCCTTTAAGTTAAACCTCACTGGCTGATGAGGAAGACACTAACAGTTCATGCCCCACATGCAAAATAATTAACAATACTTTTTTTAAACTCACAGATATCATTTAAATAAATGTAGTGTGCTATATTCTCTTATAGATGCAGCAAATATAACAATATGACATTTTCATGGGTGCATTTTAATTGTAAATAGAAACATGTTTGCAATTTATTTTTACTATCATACACCACACCCTGTCAGAGAATCAGCAGTGGTTTGTATGACACTAATGAAGCCTTCACATGCACAATACACATCACCGCCTCCTATCTGAGCTTGAGGTGACCTTTCTATCACTTTAATGGTTTGTCACCAGAAAGACATTTATTAAGATTCCATGCATTTGTACCTAGAACTACATAGGTGTCCCCTGGATCTGTGGGCTCTTTTTACCTCAGGTAGTAACCTAACAACTTGTAGGAATATGAGATTCATATAATCACACCAGAGTTTCTATTTGTGAGTAAACACTGCAAAAATAATTCCCAACATTCAACATTGTCATTCATATTCAAAAGTGAACAAGGAATGGACAAATATATGATCCTTGGCCGCTGATGGTTGCAGATATCTTATTTAAAGGGACATAAAACCCAAAATGTGTATTTCCCTATTTAGACAGAACATACAATTTTAAATAAGATTCCAATTTACTCCTATTATCAATTTAACTTTATTCTTTCTGTATCTTTTGTTAATGGAGCAGCAATGCACTACTGGGAACAAACAGAACATATCAATAAGCCAATGATAAGTTGTGCAGGCACCAATCAGCAGTAAGCTCAAAGCTACTGAGCCTATCTAGAGATGCTTTTCAACAGCAGATACCAAGAATACACAGAAAAGTAGACAGCAGTAAATTGGAAAGTTGTTTAAAATTGTATTCTCTAGCTAAATCATGAAATAACATTTTAGGGTTTCATGTCCTTTTATACAGAATGGCTATTAGTGTAACATTAGTATGCTCAGCAGGGGCTTGAACAATTTAAGGCCTAGATTTAGAGTAGCCGTGAAAACCAGCGTTAGAGGCTCCTAACGCTGGTTTTAGGCTACCGCCGGTATTTGGAGTCAGTGATTAAAGGGTCTAACGCTCACTTTTCAGCCGCGACTTTTCCATACCGCAGATCCCCTTACGTCAATTGCGTATCCTATCTTTTCAATGGGATCTTTCTAACGCCGGTATTTAGAGTCGTTTCTGAAGTGAGCGTTAGAGCTCTAACGACAAAACTCCAGCCGCCGGAAAATAGCAGGAGTTAAGAGCTTTCTGGGCTAACGCCGGTTCATAAAGCTCTTAACTACTGTACCCTAAAGTACACTAACACCCATAAACTACCTATGTACCCCTAAACCGAGGTCCCCCTACATCGCCGCCACTCGATTAAAATTTTTTAACCCCTAATCTGCCGACCGCCACCTACGTTATCCTTATGTACCCCTAATCTGCTGCCCCTAACACCGCCGACCCCTATATTATATTTATTAACCCCTAATCTGCCCCCCTCAACGTCGCCGACACCTGCCTACACTTATTAACCCCTAATCTGCCGAGCGGACCTTAGCGCTACTATAATAAAGTTATTAACCCCTAATCCGCCTCACTAACCCTATCATAAATAGTATTAACCCCTTATCTGCCCTCCCTAACACCGCCGACACCTAACTTAATTATTAACCCCTAATCTGACGACCGGAGCTCATCGCTACTATAATAAATGGATTAACCCCTAAAGCTAAGTCTAACCCTAACACTAACACGCCCCTAAGTTAAATATAATTTACATCTAACGAAATTAATTAACTCTTATTAAATAAATTATTCCTATTTAAAGATAAATACTTACCTGTAAAATACATCCTAATATAGCTACAATATAAATTATAATTATATTGTAGCTATTTTAGGATTAATATTTATTTTACAGGCAACTTTGCAATTATTTTAATAGGTACAATAGCTATTAAATAGTTAATAACTATTTAATAGTTACCTAGTTAAAATAATTACAAAATTACCTGTAAAATAAATCCTAACCTAAGTTACAATTAAACCTAACACTACACTATCAATAAATAAATTAAATAAACTACCTACAATTATCTACAATTAAACCTAACACTACACTATCAATAAATAAATTAAATACAACACCTACAAATAAATACAATTACATAAACTAACTAAAGTACAAAAAATAAAAAAGAACTAAGTTACAAAAAATAAAAAAATATTTACAAACATAAGAAAAATATTACAACAATTTTAAACTAATTACACCTACTCTAAGCCCCCTAATAAAATAACAAAGACCCCCCCCAAAAAAAATGCCCTACCCTATTCTAAATTAATAGAGTTAAAAGCTCTTTTACCTTACCAGCCCTGAACAGGGCCCTTTGCGGGGCATGCCCCAAGAAAATCAGCTCTTTTGCCTGTAAAAAAAAACATACAATACCCCCCCCCCCAACATTACAACCCACCACCCACATACCCCTAATCTAACCCAAACCCCCCTTAAATAAACCTAACACTAAGCCCCTGAAGATCTTCCTACCTTGTCTTCACCATCCAGGTATCACCGATCCGTCCTGGCATCCGGTGCTGAAGAGGTCCAGAAGAGGCTCCAAAGTCTTCCTCCTATCCGTCAAGAAGAGGACATCCGGACCAGCAAACATCTTCTCCAAGCGGCATCTCCGATCTTCTTCCATCCGGTGCGGAGCGGGTCCATCTTGAAGCAGCCGACGCGGATCCATCCTCTTCTTCCGGCGTCTCCCGACGAATGACGGTTCCTTTAAGGGACATCATCCAAGATGGCATCCCTCGAATTCCGATTGGCTGATAGGATTCTATCAGCCAATCGGAATTAAGGTAGGAATATTCTGATTGGCTGATGGAATCAGCCAATCAGAATCAAGTTCAATCCTATTGGCTGATCCAATCAGCCAATCAGATTGAGCTCGCATTCTATTGGCTGTTCCGATCAGCCAATAGAATGCGAGCTCAATCTGATTGGCTGATTGGATCAGCCAATAGGATTGAACTTGATTCTGATTGGCTGATTCCATCAGCCAATCAGAATATTCCTACCTTAATTCCGATTGGCTGATAGAATCCTATCAGCCAATCGGAATTCGAGGGACGCCATCTTGGATGACGTCCCTTAAAGGAACCGTCATTCGTCGGGAGACGCCGGAAGAAGAGGATGGATCCGCGTCGGCTGCTTCAAGATGGACCCGCTCCGCACCGGATGGAAGAAGATCGGAGATCCCGCTTGGAGAAGATGTTTGCCGGTCCGGATGTCCTCTTCTTGCCGGATAGGAGGAAGACTTTGGAGCCTCTTCTGGACCTCTTCAGCACCGGATGCCAGGACGGATCGGTGATACCTGGATGGTGAAGACAAGGTAGGAAGATCTTCAGCGGCTTAGTGTTAGGTTTATTTAAGGGGGGTTTGGGTTAGATTAGGGGTATGTGGGTGGTGGGTTGTAATGTTGGGGGGGGGGGTATTGTATGTTTTTTTTTACAGGCAAAAGAGCTGATTTTCTTGGGGCATGCCCCGCAAAGGGCCCTGTTCAGGGCTGGTAAGGTAAAAGAGCTTTTAACTCTATTAATTTAGAATAGGGTAGGGCATTTTTTTTGGGGGGGTCTTTGTTATTTTATTAGGGGGCTTAGAGTAGGTGTAATTAGTTTAAAATTGTTGTAATATTTTTCTTATGTTTGTAAATATTTTTTTATTTTTTGTAACTTAGTTCTTTTTTATTTTTTGTACTTTAGTTAGTTTATGTAATTGTAGTTATTTGTAGCAATTGTATTTAATTAATGTATTGATAGTGTAGTGTTAGGTTAATTGTAGGTAATTGTAGGTAGTTTATTTAATTAATTTATTGATAGGGTAGTGTTAGGTTTAATTATAACTTAGGTTAGGATTTATTTTACAGGTAATTTTGTTATTATTTTAACTAGGTAACTATTAAATAGTTCTTAACTATTTAATAGCTATTGTACCTAGTTAAAATAATTACCAAGTTGCCTGTAAAATAAATATTAATCCTAAAATAGCTACAATATAATTATAATTTATTTTGTAGCTATATTAGGATGTATTTTACAGGTAAGTATTTATCTTTAAATAGGAATAATTTATTTAATAAGAGTTAATTAATTTCGTTAGATGTAAATTATATTTAACTTAGGGGGGTGTTAGTGTTAGGGTTAGACTTAGCTTTAGGGGTTAATCCATTTATTATAGTAGCGATGAGCTCCGGTCGTCAGATTAGGGGTTAATAATTGAAGTTAGGTGTCGGCGATGTTAGGGAGGGCAGATTAGGGGTTAATACTATTTATGATAGGGTTAGTGAGGCGGGTTAGGGGTTAATAACTTTATTATAGTAGCGCTCAGGTCCGCTCGGAAGATTAGGGGTTAATAAGTGTAAGTAGCTGGCGGCGACGTTGTGGGGGGCAGATTAGGGGTTAATAAATATAATATAGGGGTCGGCGGTGTTAGGGGCAGCAGATTAGGGGTACATAGGGATAACGTAGGTTGCGGCGGGGTACGGAGCGGAAGATTAGGGGTTAATAATAATATGCAGGGGTCAGCGATAGCGGGGGCGGCAGATTAGGGGTTAATAAGTGTAAGGTTAGGGGTGTTTAGACTCGGAGTACATGTTAGAGTGTTAGGTGCAGACGTAGGAAGTGTTTCCCCATAGGAAACAATGGGGCTGCGTTAGGAGCTGAACGCGGCTTTTTTGCAGGTGTTAGGTTTTTTTTCAGCTCAAACAGCCCCATTGTTTCCTATGGGGGAATCGTGCACGAGCACGTTTTTGAGGCTGGCCGCGTCCGTAAGCAACTCTGGTATCGAGAGTTGCATTTGCGGTAAAAATGCTCTACGCTCCTTTTTTGGAGCCTAACGCAGCATTTTTTTGAACTCTCGATACCAGAGTTAATTTTATGCTGCGGCCAGAAAAAAGCCTGCGGAGCGTTAACAGCCCATCTACCGCCAAACTCCAAATCTAGGCCTAAGCGTCTACAGCCTTTACATGTACTGTATATGTCCCACACTGTGACAAATGCTTATTATATTTATTAATAAGATTTATAAGAACTTGGATCTGATCTTGTGCCACCTTCTATTTAATATAATTAAAAATGCAAAGATTACTGGAAAGCCCAAATGAAAATGAATGCTCCTAACATATCAGGGAGAGGAATGGGACCTTGAAAGTGGCAGAGTTGGCTCCATGATGTCTAGTAGCTTGACTAGATTAAATGAGTACAGGAATAAACCTAAGATTTATTATAGTAGAGTAGAAATATTTTATATTTGTGCCTTTCTCCTCTGAATGTCTGATTCTGCTATTTTACCATATTAAGTTATTTTTAAAAGCCTAATCACTCAATTGTGTTTCCATTACACATAGTTCTACGCATTATATAGCAAAACATAATCTGCTTTAATTGCCGGATCATTTAGCATTTTATTGTCCTTGACCAAGAAGTCAATAGGCAGGAAAAGAATACAGCGACATGAAAGTATCAATAAATGTAAAGGGAACAACAGGAAGAAACAGACTTAGGAAATGATGACCAGAAAACAGGATTCAGCTGCAATAAACTATAGGAAAACTGATAACATTTGTGAAGAGAAGAAAATATTGTAACAAATAGAATTAATTTCAATGAAAATAGCATTTTGGGATTATTTTTAAGTTCTACTGTCACATAATTTTGTAGCAAAAGTCCTCTACTAAGTATGGTCAAGAAACTGATTGCAGCTAGTGCAGGGTCTCCTAGCAACAATTTCAAAGGAAAAGCTACTCTTTTTTCCTTCTCGTAGAGACCACAACCCACTTATGGGGGGGGGGGGGTGACAGGAAGTAATGGAGCCTGCACAGAAGTTAAAAGAAATTCAAGGAAAAAAATATTTTAGAAGGATCAATAATGCATATTGCAATGATTTATATTATATATAACCCACTGCTTTTATTACAACAATGAGACTGCTGTTCTGGAGCCCTTGAGGGTTAACTAGTAGTTAGGTTAAAGGGCCACTAAACCCAAAATCTTTCTTTCATGATTCAGATAGACAATAGAAATTGAAACAACATTACAATTTACTTCCATTATTTATTTTGCTTCATTTTTTAAATATCCTTAGTTGAAGAAAAAGCAATGCACATGGTGAGCCAATCACACGATGCTTCTATGTGCAGCAACCATTCAGCAGCTAGTGAGCATATCTAGATATGCTTTTCATCAAAGAATATCAAGAGAATAAAACAAATTAGATAATATAAGTAAATTAGAAAGATGTTTAAAATTGCATTCTCTTTCTAAATCATAAAATAAAAAATGTGGGTGGCATGTCCCTTTAATGTGATTGGATGCAAAAGAGCAGGGGCTGATGCTTCACAATGTAGTCCTTGTGCAATAGTAAATCCAAGCAGGGGGCGTACATGTGAAGGTGGGCAGACAGGTTCACAACCTTGTTCTTCCACCGTATATTACATGCGCCCCGTTATGTGTTTTTCAATTAATTAGTTTCATGTAGTCTGCAAAAAAATATATCCCAGAATTATTTAGGAATGCCCATATATGTTCACCCTTTGTAATGTTTCTTTGTCCAATTATTAATGGGACAGTGTAAAACTGGTTTACCCTTAATTTGTTTCCAATTACTTCTTATACCAGCTGCAGAGTGGTTGTATTTTTGTATATGAAATAGCTATTTATTTATTTGCACATTTAAATGGATTGAGTGCAAAAAGAACAGACTTTTTTATCTTACCTATTTTTCTATTCTTAAATGCCTCCCTATTTTATAATTTTCCCTATACACAAAAGCTAATTACTAGTACCTTTTTTCTACTGGGCTGCTGAATTATTGTTTACATAGGCTGTATTTAGTGAATGCAAAAGTAGTCAGATTTTCATTATAGGCGGTGGTTTAGCAGGCAAAAATTGACTATTTCTGATGATAAATTAAAGGAACAATTTGTAAACTATTTATTACACTCCAACAGGTAAAATGGATCATTGGAAACACATTGAAGGGCCAAAATTTAAATGATGGTCACAAGCACTGGTGCATGCACTTTTGTTGTGTAGAAAAACCCAATTTTGGCCATTTATGTGCTGTCCAAGGTACTGGGTAATCTGCTGCCCCCAACCAACCTAAAATTATAGTTCATCTTTTTATGACATATTTATTACAACTGGAGGCCAGGGATACATGCAGGGGTAGACAACCATGGATCATTGATATGTAATATTTTTAAAATTAAATAAATACATAACCTAAACTAAAAACATTTGGTGAACTTAGAAAGAAAAATATTATATCATAGAACAACCTCAAAATATTTGCTGTACCCCCAAATCTTGCTGGACTCGGCACCAGCCTAGTTGGCCATAGCCAAAATATTTCTCTGGGTTCATGTTCTAGTGTTTATATCTAGAGCTTAGAGCTAGATTCGAAGTTGGTGACATTGCCTTTGACATAACCATTAGTATAAGTATTCTCTAGGCTGAAGTAAATGCCCTCTACAGCTATATTCACCAGCTGCTTGGCTGCTTTACACTAGGCATACAAAGGAAGTGGAAATGTGTAAAATGAAGCATTAACATATAAAAATAATAATACTTTAATATATACAGGCGCTACTTCCTTAAATGCAAAAATATATAAAAGCAACATGCAGATGACAAAGAATACGTTTCTAGAGTATGTTAATTCAGAAGCAAATTATTTTAAAGATTTGTATTAATATCTAAATGTATTCAGTTTTTAGTTTTATGTTCTCTGAAAGTTAGTTTAGAAACATTTGTTACCACTACAGGAGAAAGCCAAACTTTTTGCAGGTCTAAGCAATATAATATTTCTCTTTGAGAGGTATTCCCCTAAATTACATTACATTGGTTATGCTATTTATTACCGTTTCTTTCACATTCTCAATTTCAGTTCCAAACCTACATGAACACAGGGCATTGTAAGTCAATGCACAAACCAAATGTAATAGTATGAAATTCTCAATCACATAAAAGTTCAGGTTGCTTGGAAAACCTGGAGAAAAGTCAGGAATTTGTAGCAGTTATTACCTGAAGGAGAAACCTCTAGGGTTCCATAACTGCACTATCTCTCCTACGAAGACATTTCATTTCACCCTTGTAACCACCTCTCTTCTTTCTGGTAAAATGAAGGTACTTTTGTGCACTTTTCCCTACTATGAATTTTATAGCAATTAAAGGGACAGTCTAGTCAAAAATAAACTTTCATAATTCAGATAGGGCATGTCATTTTAAACAGCTTTCCAATTTATTTTTATCATCAATTTTGCTTTGTTTTCTTGGTATTCTTTGTTTAAAGCTAAACCTAGGAGGCTGCAAATTTCTTATCCCTTGAAGGCCGCCTCTTATCTGAATGCATTTTGACATCTTTTCACAACTAGAGGGCATTAGTTCATGTGTGCCATATAGATAACATTGTACTCACACCCGTGGAGTTACCTAGGAGTCAGCACTGATTGGCTAAAATGCAAGTCTGTCCAAAGAACTGAATAAAGGGTGCAGTCTGCAGAGGCTTAGATACAAGGCAATCACAGTGGAAAAAGTTATATTAATATAACTGTGTTGGTTATGCAAAACTGGGGAATGGGTAAGGGATTATCTATCTTTTTAAACAATAAAAATTCTGGTGTAGACTGTCCCTTTAAACATATTGACTTGTTATGTTATGAAAAAAAGGTTTTAAGCAAACACTGACATATTGGTTAACACACCTAATACCTAATACAGCTCAGTTGGTTAACACACCTCTGCTAGTGTGTCAAGGAAAGTTCAGTTTATTCAGGACAGGATCATACATTTTTTTCAGAATAAAAAAAACTATGGGCTAGATTACAAGTGAAGCGCTATTTTATTGTGTGCCCTTTAACGGGCAAATTTGCCCATTTTACGGGTGCACTTTAAATAACCAGCTATTACAAGTGGCTGGTTAATGCTCCCACAAGTTCGGGGGAGCACTTTGCAGTTAGCTTAGTTTAGAGTTAAGACCTCTGGTTAGTTAAAAAAAAATTACCCCAATTGCCCCCCAAATAAAGTGGACAGTCCCTTTCAATAAAAAAAATATATAACCTTTTTTAGACTGCAATACATTTTGATATGCATACTTTTAGATGAAACTTAAATATAATATCCTTGACTGAATTATACTAGTTGATATAAGCTAAATAGTAGACTAAACTAGACAAATCCATTTGTTTCATTAGCAATGCATATTCATGACGAAAACACAGATTTTTGTTTCATTTTCACAAAACAAATATCAGAACCAATGCACTAACTCATTTTAAAGAAAACAAATATACAATCGTGAAATTAGTATATATTTGTTTCCTTTAAATTACCTTTAAAAGGTAAAATACTTACCTATAGCTAGCTGGGGAGCCGCGCTAATAGCAACTCTTCTTCACACTGCGCTAAGTCTCCTTTTAGCACCGCCCTAAGGCTCTGTGAAGAAGGTTAGGGATTAGCGCTGCTCCCCTAGTGCACTATAAATAAGTATAAAACTGCAGTAAAAGAACATTTACATTTGATTTAAGGAAAACTAAAGTGATTGTTAAGAATATTCAGTATTCGTTTAATCTAATGATTCTAAGCAAATACATATATAAATGTAAATTTATATACACATATTAACACATAAATATATATGTATATAAGCAAATATATATTTATTAATGCTGTAATAGCTGCACTACTTACCCCCTTCGCTACACTTAGGTTCTGATGCTGACTCTGACAGCATCTGAACGAGGCTCCCATTGAAGCCTATTTAAGTGTGCTCACGTTCGCATTGATGACAACTTGTAATACCAGCACACATTAGCGTGCACTGGTATTACACAGTGGAGCACAAATAACGCTTTAATGAAAGCGATATTTAGCACTCCAATTGTAATCTGGCCCATAGTGTTTAAGGTCCCTTTAAATAGAGCACAGGTGAAATAATCAGCTGTTCAGTAACCATGGATACTAACCTGCTCTCACCCATCAACTGATTATTTTACATGTGCTCTATTTAAGATATCATGAAAATCTGACCTGTTAGGGGTACTTGAGGGCTGGAGTTGTGAAACACTATACTATACTTTAAGGGAAGCTTAAAGGGACAGTAAAGTCATAATTACACATTCATGATTTAAACAGAGCATTCGATTTTAAACAACTTTCCAAATTACTTATATTTTTTAATTTGCTTCCTTCTCTTGTTATCCTTTGCTGAAAGGTTTATCTAGGAAAGTTCAGGAGCAGCAAATAACCTAGGTTCTAGCTGCTGATCAGTGGCTGCATATATATACTGATTGTCATTGGCTCACCCATGTGTTCAGTTAGAAACCAGTTGTTTATTGCTGCTCCTTCAACAAATTATACCAAAAAGAATTAAGTAAATTTGATATTATACCTAAACTGGAAAGTTGTTTCAAATTGTATGTTCTACCTTAATCATGAAATAAATATTTTGGGTTCATATCCCTTTAAAGGAATACTAAACCAAGTCTAATTTAATTCCCCAGTTAACCGATTTTTGTAATCAGATTCTGGGGGGGCGCCCAATTCCCCCTGAACTACTAATGGCCAAGATTGTGGTAATCCCCAAACCGGGCAGAAATCCAAAATATTGTTCAAACTACCGTCCCATTTCCCTTATCAATCAGGATCTCAAAATCTTTACCAAAATTCTTGCCAACCGTCTTAAAACAATATTGCCCCGTCTGATTCATCCGGATCAGGTCGGTTTTATAAAGGATAGAGAGGCCCCAGATAATATCAGGCGCATGGTAGACTCCATACATTACTTAACTGAGTCCAAAACGCCTTCTCTGCTCCTCTCTTTGGACGCAGAGAAGGCGTTTGATAGAATCGATTGGAAGTATCTATTACAAGTGCTTCACAGCATGGGATTCAGAGGTCCTTTCATAACTGCAATTGAGATGATATATTCAAACCCAGCAGTGCAGGTAACGACAACAGGGTACAAGTCTAAAATCTTCCCCATCCTAAACGGAACTAGGCAGGGATGCCCCCTGTCGCCCCTCCTGTTTGCCCTATGTATCGAGCCTTTGGCAGCACAGATAAGAGATTCCCCAGATATTTCAGGATTCAAACTTAGATCCACTGAATATAAACTCACGTTGTTTGCTGATGACATTTTGCTAACAGTCACCAAACCATTGATTTCCCTTCCAAATTTATATCAATTATTAGATAGATTTTCATCTATCTCAGGTTATAAGATTAACCTAGAAAAATGTGAAGTTCTCCCTATTCTTTTGCCACCCCACACCCGAAAGCTAATAGAGTTAAATTTCACCATGAAATGGGCCACCCAAACTATTAAATATCTAGGCATACACCTAACAACCCAATTTAACCAACTGTATAAATCTAATTACTTACCATTATTTAAAGAGATCCACCAAGACCTCCAACAATGGTCACAATATTCCTTTTCCTGGTACGGACGAAAAGCTGCGGTTAAGATGAACATTCTACCACGCTTATTATATCTTTTTAGGGCACTTCCAGTTAAAATACCACTCACAGAATTAGCGCAGGTCCAATCAGATCTGATAAGATTTATCAGAGGGAAAAAATCTCCTAGAATTCCAGCAAATATTTTGACAAGACACAGAGCTTTAGGGGGGATTGGGGTCCCCAACCTAATTGACTATTACAGGGCAGCGAGATTGGCTCAAACAGCACTTCTAGACAACCCCAATATCGATACTATTTGGCCAACTCTCGAAGCTGAAATGGGAGGCTGGAATCAACCTGCAGACATTATATGGGAAGATAGGACACACACATTTACCACACAACAAGTCAAACCCCCCACTTTGGACTCCACACTGGTGTCTTGGAATAAAGTTGCCAAAATGACTAAGCTAAGACCAATGCATTCCAAAAATACGCCAATCAGATACCTCCTACCTCGGGATTACCGATTATTAATAGATAAATGGCGTAATAAGGGCCTCTACAGAGTCGCTGATCTAATACATAATAATGTAATTTTAACATTTAATCAGTTACAAGCTAAAATTTCACCTCTTACATTAAACTGGTTCCTATACCTCCAGATATTATCAGCTCTAAGAGAATTTCAAAAGACCTATACAGTCCAGAACACCACAATACTAGAGACTATATGTAAGGCTCCACACAGAACGAAACATACCATTTCGAGGTTGTACTCAGCTTTTCAATCAATCCACACACAGGTTAAATCTCAATTAATTTTAAATTGGGAAAGGGATTTGGGAGTGGATCTGGACGTACAGAAATGGAGTGACATCTTTAGTGAGATAGATAGAGGACTTCTTAGTGCAGACCTAAGGGAAAATGCACTCAAAACTGCTTACAGATGGTATCTAACACCACTACAGACAGCACACATGACCCCCACAGGGAATAGGTCATGCTATAGAGGATGCAATGCCCTAGGTACTTATACACACTTATGGTGGGAATGCGACAAAGTTAAACAGGTTTGGGACAATCTCTCTCTCCTGATAAGCTACACTCTAGATGTTAATATCCAACTCACCCAGGCACAGGCTTTACTCCATACTCGACTCCCTAGGTTCAATAAACCAATAAACACATATATTAAGATTCTGTGTACAGTTACAAGATCCTGTATAGCCAAATACTGGAAAACAGGATCCCTTACATGGCAGGAAGTATTGAATAAAATCAAGACGACATACTCTATGTGTGATTCAGCTTCCTGGATTCTAGATAACAAGGAGGTAGTGGACAAAATCTGGTTTTACTGGATACTAAAGGGGGGGTCCAACATCACCTACAACTCCACATAAGGAACTGATTTCAATCCTACTGTCAATGCTCTAATCCCGTATCATCTATGCAAAGATACTGTATACACTCTTAACTGAAATGTTATAAAGAATGTAATACCTACTGATTCACACATGTGGTACCTTTTAATTGTAAGCAACTTTCTAATTTGCTCCTATTATCATTTTATTTCCGTTCTCTTGCAATCTTTATTTAAAAAGTAGGAATGTAAAGCTTTACATTCCTGCTTTTTAAATAAAGATAGTAAGAGAACGAAGAAAAAATGATAATAGGAGTAACTTAAAAAGTTGCTTAAAATTGCATGCTCTATCTGAATCATGAAAGAAAACATTTGGATTAAGTATCCCTTTAAATGTATTTTATCTGCTTTTTTGTACATTCTTCTAACATGAATGTCAATACAGTGTAATATACAGATATCATTTAAAATGAATGGTTTAAAGTGAATGTAAATTTTAGTAAATGAGTGTCCGGTTTTTAAAAATACTATTAAAAACAGGTACACTTTCATTCATTAAACTTTACATTGCAGCATTTTTTTTAAATACTTACCTTTTACTTTAGCAAACCTGGACCGGCAATCCTCCGGCCGCTTCTCCTACTGTACTTAGCAACTAAATGACAAAACCGGCTTCCTCCAATCACAGCATGGCCTCACGAGATGGTCACTCCGGGGTGCACGCCATAATTGGAGGAAGCCAGTTTCGTCATTGCTGAGGTAAGTACAGAGGAGCTGCGCCCGGAAGAACGCCGGTCCGGGTTTGCTAAAGAAAAGGTAAGTATTTTTTTTTAAAAAATGCTACAATGTAAAGTTTGATGAATGAAAGTGCCCCTGTTTTTAATATCATTTTTAAAAATCCGGGAACTCATTCATTCAACTTTACATTCATTTTAAGGCAGGTTTAGTGCACTGTCCCATCTGTAGAGTTTATTTTGTGTGAATCTGTAAGTCCATCATGTTCTTTAGTGCCCTAGAACCACTATTACATTTTCTATTTACTTGATTTGAACTGACATTTTAAACTGTTACAAACCACACATCTTAGAGTGAAGTGGGCACTGTTAAAAAAAATGCTAAACTGTTAATAATCCATGAAATGGAGCCTTTCAGCCCCTGTTTGGTTCCTTCACAAAGAAAACCAGCCTCCCCAGCGACTTCTCAGTTTCATAGCACACACACTTAGAGCGACAGCGCAGGTAAAAAAAAAACTGCCGCTGCTGTAGCTGATGTGCTTGTGTGCTTTACTGATACACATCATGCTAGTGTCTCTATTAAAAGAGCTTTACATATATCTCTTGTGTTTACACTGTAGCAAATGAGGCATGATAATGCAGCGTAAAATGTAGCCAACGCTAAAACAAAACAGGTAAGTGCACTAGTGTCATTACTCTTGACGTGAGAGAAAAAGAAAAATGAGAGTAAAATATAAAAGGACAGGAAATCAAGACTTTAGGGGAAAAAAGTAAACCAAGAATCCCCTTGAGAGATTCTTGTCTCATTACTCTGGTAAATCTGAAACTTAATAGTGTTATTGCAGGATGAGTCGATAAAATAGGAGTTCTCAGTTTTCGGTTTTCAGCAAACACCGTGAATGAGAGCGACTTCTGAAGGAAATTGTTGATTTTGACATTTTTTTTACTGCACAATGAGGGTGAAGCTACATTGTAGGTATGCCCAGATTTGTTTTTATACACATAGCAATAGTTATATTAGCTACATTTTAAAAAAAATGTGCTGTTTCAAAAGGGCTTGGTAATTTTTTCCTGGTTCTGTCTAAAATCTGCTAATTAAAAAAATGATATACATATAAATATAGTGCATGAATAATCCTACTTTTTTTGTCAGCATTCTAACTGTTTGTCCTTCTTCACCAGTAGAGTCATAGGATATAATCTTGTCAGCTATCAAACATTAAAGGGACATGAAGCGACATGCAATTTTAATTTGAGATTTTTCAGTCCATTATCAAATATAAATTGTGCGCTTGGTATGCTTTGTTGAAGAGCATGCCTTTGTAGACTCCAGAGTAGCAATGCACTACTGGGAGCTAGCTGATTTTTGGTGACTATATACATATAACTATTTTCATTGGCTGAGATTTGCTCAGCCCTGTCCAAGTATTGTGTTGCTGCACATTAGCTGATTTTAGCTATCAGTTTAACCACTCTTAGGGGTCTATTGCAATCCTTTAGAAAACATATTTTTTTTTATCTACAAAAATACCCATAGTTAAAGGGACAGTCTACTGTCAAAATGCACTGAGATAGGAGGCAGTTTCAATGGCTTGTCAAATCAGTTTGAACCTACCTAGGTTTAGCTTTCAAAAAAGAATACAAAGAGAACAAAGCAAATTTTATGATAAAAGTAAATAGGAAAATTGTATAAAATTGCATGCGCTATCTGAATCATGAAAGTTTGATTTTGACTTGATTGTCCCTTTATTGGGGATTTTCTGCTGAAAATCATTAGATTCGTTTTATAAAGTATTGTGGTCGACCGCAGTTTTATGTGATAGCAATAATAAAATGCTCTAACACTTTAGAGCTTTTTCTTTTTACAGTTTCCCTTTAATATTGCAGCATGAGTTGGGAACAACCTTGTACATACACTTGCTATTGCTTGTATATTTAATTTATACCATTTCACCGACAGTTATATAACAGGCATAAGATACTATTTGTGTATAGTAGTGGCTTTCAATACAGCCCTTTTAAGAGTTTTTGCTGCAACTACTTGGCTTCAGAGTGACTGGAATCCAGTGAGAACCTTTGAAACCAGATAATAGTCTGCTGGGAGGCTATAAAGATCCGAGCATGTTAGGTTTTAGTACCCTGAGACTAGGGGCAGGACTATTGTGAGTGGTTTCTTTACTTATATTGCTAACATAATTTGGATTTTTGGTGGTGATACACCCTCTCTGTTTATGTTCTCATGAGATGTGTCCCCTGACAGACAACCATTGCAAATGATGCCAATAAAATTACAGTGTTAAAGAGAAATTGGGGTCTATTTAACAAGGGCCGAATGGCCTCCGTTCCACTTGTTTCCGCATTAGCCTTCAGAGTTAAGAAGCAGCGGTCCGATGCTCCTTAACTCATACGCCGCCTCTGAGGCTGCGTATAGCAATCCGCCCGATCATGTATGATCGGGGTGATTGACACCCCATGCTAGCGGACGATTGGCCGCAAATCTGCAGGGGGCAGTATTGCACCAGAAGTTCACAAGAACTGCTGGTGCAATGATAAATGCTGACAGCGTATGTCAGCATTTATCGATGTGTGGCGAAGATGGTTCGCTATAGCGGATCATGTCCGTCCGCACATATATAAATAGACCCCATTGTATTGTAATATGTTCTTCCTACTTTACTTGCTGTAGTGCTTGTTAACCTTTATTTATATATTTTAAATAGATTTTTATTTTCAAGTACAAATATTTAAAATATTTGCTGTTCTTTATTTAAGTATGACAGTAGCTATTTCATTCCATACCCCTTTAAAAATGTTGGTTTCTGAGAAATCACTGTGAAATTCTTTATTGCCAAATGAACATCTGAAGGAAACAAAAAAACACATACATTTGAGACCTGGAATATTATGCAGATATCATTATCTTCCTTAATGACTTCATAATCTGATTAGTGATGTGCAGGTTATTTAGGATAGTGATTAGGCATCGTCAGCTACTCCATTATTTCTCCTGAGACATAGGAAACAGAAAACAGCATTTCAATATTATCTACAAAAAAACAGGTCTCTCAAAAAAAAGCCCAAGGGCGTATATCACCCTATAATCTGACTTCCTTTGAAGCAAAGAGTGATTTGGGACTCAGTCCATCATCTCTTTCATTGCAAAATATTTTAGTTTGGACAGAAATAAAACAGAAATCTTTCTATATTGGAGTGAATTGGACAGATTTAGGATCACATATAAGTTCATTTAATAATAAGTCAGTTTATTTTGAAGTTTTTTACTGTGCTAAAGGCCTAGATGATAACAAAGAAACATTTCCATTTAGCAATATCTACATTTTAAGGTTAAATAGAAAGCCGTTTTTTTTTTTAGTTAATCACTACATCACTGTTCCTCTGCAGCTTTCCCTTCAGGGAAAATGTCCTGATTTTTAAAGTAAAATCATGGAATGCCCATGGTCAACTGACCCTCTTATATTTAACCCCCAACCCAGCCCATATCAAACCTTTGAACTCCACCCACCCAGCCTCAGCCCTACCCACAAAACACCATGTTCCGCCCCCAAGTAACCCTCACACAGTTCTGGAAGACATCTTGGAAATGTTTAGAGTTATGCTAACCAAAAGCGTAAACCTCTTAATGATAAAAAAAAAAAAAAGTTGCTGTGGGATGTTCTAGACAGTATTATAGTTACCATGAAGATTCCAGCTGTGACATTGTCAGTAATGTCTGAAGCCATGACTGGATACCCCAGTAAAGCAATATATATATTTAAAAAATATATATATATATTTGTACATTTTTTATTACTCACAAAAAAAACCTTCCAAACAGCCAATATAGCTACAGATAATGTTCCTAAAAAACTAATAACACTTCGTAATTACATTTTAAATGGACACAATTAAAGGGACATAAACCCCAAAATTTTCTTTCATGATTCAAATAAAGCATACAATTTTAAACACCTTTCCAATGTACTCTTACCAAATTGTCTTTGTTTTCTTGTTATCCTTTGTTGAAAAGCAGAACGGTAAGTTAATGAGTGTGCACGTGTCTGCAGCACTATATGGCAGCAGTTGTACAACGTTATACATTAGCAAGAGCACTAGATAGCAGCACTATGTCCTGTCATATAGTGCTTCATGCATGTGCACGCTACCTACCTACCTACCTAGGTTTCTCTTCAACAAAGAATAACAACAGAATAAAGGAAATTTGATAATGGAAGTCAAATGGAAACTTTTTCAAAATTATATTCTCTATCTGAATCATGAAAGAAAAAAATGTGGGTTTCATGTCCCTTTAAATAAATTATGTACCTGAAAATTTCCAAATATCATGTTTGCTTTTCTTACTGTCCCTTTACACACCACCCTTTTTATGATTAATGACATTTATTACTTCGCTACGTCTGAGAAATTTTGTAATGGAGGCAAAAAAAGGGACAGTAAACAACTTAAAGTGAAAGTAAACTTATCTTTATGACGATCCAGGATTTCATTTGTTTTACAAATTCAATATGACTTTCATTCATGATTCCTTATAAATCTAATTAAAAAATTGTCATTATTGTTCCTTTTGCGATTGTAGACAAATGCGACCCATAAAATGTTTTCTTTTTGCTGCCGATAACGATTCTGTATCAGCCAACTGAAATTCTGGCCTTTAGGCGGCTGTCAGTGCACGTCAACCGCCAACTTGACCCTAGGCACATGCGCTATTGGTTTCTCCTTCATCTCGGCATCCACGCGCGCTCACGATTCGCGCATGCGAATGTGAAATTGTACAATCGATGTAAGTAACGCTGCCCTTAAAAAAACAACCTATTTAATAATTATCAATTTATTTAATAGTGATTGCCGATTCGCGCTTGCGCTGAAGACAGGGAAATCACCGATTGGCACATGCGCTGTTTCACTGAGCCTCGTGAATGCGCTTTAGGCAGACGTAGAAAGCGGGTAGGACCGCTCTCTACGTCAAACACAAGAAAAGTAGGAAGTAGTATGTGGGAGGAGTCAGACATCGCAACGGTAGAGAGATATCAATATAGAAATAAGATAAATAAAAATTGAGAAAAAAACTTAGCGATTACATTAGGGTAATATTAACAAATGCATTCATGTATTGCAAATGCTGAAACTTAACCTTCACTTTAAGATTTGTATGCAAAAAGCTTAATTATGTGTAATGAAACAACGGTGAAATATGCATTCAGTACTTGACTTTAAAAGGCTAACCCTGCTACATATATTTCACTAATTGACTTTAGCTGATAACACTACAAAACAAATGCATTTTATACTAACATAGTGATCCATGTGATGTAAATTTATTTAAAAAAATGTTTAGATATGGCTATTTTATTCTATAGCAGCACAACAGAAATATCTTGTAATTACAATGTGTCCCGCTTGTATCCCACAGAACCAAAATAAATTTCAATAACAACCTTTTTGTGCAAAGAAATATTTTTAACATTTGCAAACAGTGCTATTTTACATGCATTAAATGATGTTTAATGTCCCAAATTGTATTATAAATGTCTGTACCTTTAAGTTTTTCATTGATTTTCAGCACAATACAGATTGTAATTGTGGACACACCATGAAAAATTATCAGCTAGCACTAACATATAAAAATGCATTATACAATGCAGAATATGCTGTATAATATTTCGGTATCATCTTTTCTCTCTTTCTTGTAGATTTTGTTGATGGAAGTATTCACTATATGGCTCTGCTTATTTCTGTGACCGTCTGCAGCATCATCCTTGCAATCATTCTTATATTCTGTTATTTCAGGTGAGAATTTATTAATAAGTGTTTGATCGCATTGTCAGCAACAAGGAGGTGATATTGCATTTCTCACTTGTATGATGTTACAGTTTAGTCCTTGAAGACTTCTAAGAGATCAGATTTGCAAAGCAATGCATATCTAAGCAAGATTTCTGACTTTATAAATATTTCAGCTTACCAGTGGCTAAGTTTTAATTTTCATACACATGCACAAGCACACACACACACACACATGTACATATACACACCCACATAATACAGATGGTTCTCAGTCTGGACCAATCAAAGCACAGAGTAATCAAGATTCAAGATGTATTTTGAATACATTTAAAAACAAAGTTGCATCAAGGGGTTAATGCAGGATCAGTCTAATAGAAGAGACCTACACATATACACACATATACACTCAGTTTCTTCCCCCTTGCACATGCACTTTTGGATAATGGCAAAATGTGGAATTCATTTTTATAGAGATTGTGTTGTGCACATTTGGCTTCCAGTTGAACAGTGCACAGATCTTTGTACCATTTCAAAAAATAATGGTTTCCCCCCAAAAGAGCCATGATTAACCCTATTTTAGGGGTTCAGTGAACCTGATAGTCACTAATAGGCAGTGATTAGGTGTCTATAGCAATTTTAAAACTGACATTGCCCTATATATGTTATGGTGCAATTTTTTTTGCAGTGTATTTTATTTGCCAATTATAAGGCTGTAGTTGTTCTTCTGTTGTAGTTGATGTATGTTAAAGGGACATTCCAGCCAAAATTGGAATTCACATAGAGGGATTTCAGTTTTGAATAGAAGCATTTTTGTAATATACATGTAGTAGCAAAAATGCTTCTAATAAAAGCTATAGAAATTTCAAACGTGTATTTAAGTATGCACCGTGCACCAGCATTTTAAACACATCACTTGCTCCTAGAGCCTAAGGTGCTTGTATCATCTGGCAATAACCCAATTTGTTAATAACTAACATGATACAAGCTCTACTGGTGATCTGAGCAGCTGCAGTATTTAAAATGCAGGTGCACTGAGAATATCTAGCTATGCTTCACATGCACGTGCAGAGAAAAATTTTAACACTAAAACAGTGATAACTTTTACTAGAAGAATTTGTGTCAATACATTTATATTGCAAATATGTTTATATTCAGACGTAATTCATCTATGTGCATTTAAATTTTGACCTGACTTTCCCTTTAATGGGCAGCAGTCATTGCTCTTTTATCCATATATGAATAAAAGTTGTTAACTTTAGCTTGACGTGATTGCAAAATGATAGTAAATGGATGTGACAGTGACTGAGAATCAAATGCTCTTCTCATTAATATTTTGAAATACTATTTTTTCACGTAGCTCTCTCCACTGGAATGATATACACTGTACTGTAACTGTTAGTTATAGGGATCCAAAGTGAGTTCAAATTGTAATAATTTTATTTCAGTAATTTGTGTGAAAGTATTACACACACACACAGATACACTCTCACACACACACACAGATACGCACTTTCTCTCTCTCTCTCTCTCTCTCTCTCTCTCTCTCTCTCTCACACACACACATATAGATACACTCTCACACAGATACACTCTCTCTCTCTCTCACACACACACACATAGATACACTCTCTCTCTCACACACACATATACACTCTTACACACAGATACTCACTCTCTCTCTCACACACACACATATAGATACACTCTCACACACACAGATACACTCTCTCTCTCACACACACACACATAGATACTCTCTCACACAAACACACAGATACACTCTCTCTCTCTCTCTCTCTCTCACACACACACACACAGAGATACACACACATAGATGCACTCTCACACACACACACACACACACACATATACTCTCTCTCACACACACACATCGATACATGCTTACACACACACACAGATACACTCTCTCACACACAAACACAAGGATATACTCTCACACACAGATATACTCTCTCTCTCTCACACACACACACACACATAGATACACTCTCTCTCTCACACACACACACATAGATACACTCTTTCTTACACACTCTCACACACACATAGATACATTCTCACACACATTCACACACACAGATACACTCTCTCACACACACCCATATACACTCTCTCTCTCTCTCTCTCTCTCTCTCACACACACACACACACACACATAGATACACTCTCTCTCTCTCTCTCTCTCTCTCACACACACACACACACCACACACACACAGATACACTCTCACACACACATACATAGATACACTCTCACACACACACACACATATACATACATACATACACACACACAGATACACTCCCACACACAGACAGATACACTCTCTCACACACACATAGATACACTCCCCCCCACACACACACAGATACACTCACACACACATAGATACACTATCACACACACACATATACATACACACACATACATACACTCTCACACACACACATACAGACACATACACAGATACACTTCCCCCACACACCCATATACACACAGATGCATACACACTCACATATATAAACACAAAGATACAAACATGCATAGTGCAAGTAGCCACACATTCACAATAACAATTATATATGTTTATTGTGCATTTTGACACAGTAGATATTTTTTAAATTCTTAATATAATCATATAGAACATTTATTATTTAAACATGCATATGTTTAATTCTATTTGTTGCATTCTTTCAACCTTTTGAATTGTAATATCCATACTGTGTTTGACAAAATTGTGCTTTGAGGTTTTAGAGACTGAACTATCACAAGAGCTTTCTGTTTTTTTCTAGGTATAAAAGACAAGAAGCACAACCCCGATATAGTATTGGACTAGAGCAAGATGAGACATACATCCCTTCTGGGGAGTCGCTGAAAGATCTTATTGAACAGTCACAAAGCTCTGGAAGTGGGTCAGGACTCCCTCTGCTGGTAAGAAAGTAGTATAAATTCAAACAGAACAAATACATCTTTATAAATAAAATTTAATATTCTATTTTCATTATGTGCAGACCTCATCACAATCTTGCACAATTTATATATATATATTCTTATTTCCAAGTAAATTGCAAAACCATACTTCTCTAAGTGATTCCATTTCATTTACACATTCACTTTTTCAGTTAGTGAAACCACTCAAATAACATGTATGTGATATATTAGGGAATTATTATGTTTATTTATAATATAAACCATATGAACTGTGGATTGGTATAGTTAAAGGTGATGAATGATGAAACAGGATATATAGGAGCGCCAATGGCTTAGATATACCACAGGAATAGAAACAATCTCTAGTAAATTCCCTTAGAATTGGTGTGATCCTAAGTGGTTACTGAAAAATTAGGATTACTCACTCAAATGCCATACAAATATATTTATATGATACTTATATGTAAAACAGATCAATACTGATCTCTAAAATTTATTAAAATGAAAACGATATACAGATAGATGTAAAATTCAAAAAACTAAATATAGTAGAAAATATAAAATAAAGTATAATAAAGTCCAGTTGTTCAAACTGGATTTTCAAATTTCTTACAGTACAAAATTCTGGGTCATGAGCCCTCTTATGTACACGCAGATGTATATTAAGATACAAAGTGGTACTTAATTGGAATTAATCTAAAGTGTGTACAAATCTAAGTTGTAATACGATAATGTTATCTCAAAAGGTGTCAGCAATATGTGATAAAACCAACTCTAATTGGTAGTGCAAGACCTGTGTTATAGGTCAACAATTTAACAACAACAAAAATTTTTTTTTTTTTTCAAATAATACAAAATATGATAATGAAGACAAATTGTGATGAACACCGTGATTCGCAAATAAAAATATGATGCAATGCAAAAATAGAAATAAAAATAAAAGTAAACATACAAATTGGTGATGATTGTCGTGAGTGGGTGCGAACAAAAACAATCAGAACCAAAAATGAAAGTGTTATCCTACTAATGGGAACCTAAACTAAACTGGTACCAGCCAAAATCTCAATAAGCCTATTGTGAATCTGGATAGTGAAAGTGAGTGGACTCAGTGGTCCGTGTAAAGTATCTAACTTCACTATCTTGTATACAATATAAAACAAATTATAAAAGCAATTAAACAATATAAACAATATAAAACAAATTATAAAAACAATGAGTTTATATCTAGTTTGGCCAAAAATAAGTCCACAACCCCTAGAAAATGATGATCATGTCCTAAAGAGTCAATTGGAAAAAAGGCAAATCCATATAATGTCTGATAAAAAGAGATATGGTATAGTTAAAGGGACAGTCTACACCAAAAAAAATATTTCTAAAAAAGATAGATCATCCCTATATTACCCATTTCCCAGTTTTGCACAGCCATCATGGTTATATTAATATAATTTTTTACCTCTGTGATTGCCTTGTATATAAGTCTCTTCTAATATCCCCCTTATAACATTGTTATGTATTTATTATCTATTGACTTGCATTTTAGCCAATTAGTGCAGTGTCATGCACAACTCCATGGGAGTGATCACAATGTTATCTATATAACCCACATGAATTAGCAGTCTCTTGTTGTGAAAATCAATTAAAAAAAAACATGTGATAAGAGGCTGTCTGTAGTGGCTTAGAAACAGGCAGAAATTTAGAGGTTTAAATGTTATAAAATATATTAATATAACAATGTTGGTTGTGCAAAGCTGGGGAATGGGTAATAAAACAACAAATCACAAAAAGACAAATTTGGCATAAGTGGGAGCTCTGACACTACCCAGCCTGCTCCAATAGCTGCTACACTACATATATTTTGCTGTTTGGTTTTATTAACCCTTTACATTTCATTCAAGACCATAAGCACAGAAACCCAACAAACAAACAAGGTATTTCTTTGATAAAATTGTCTTCATCCTCATGGTATTATTTGTTGAAGAGATATCTAGTTAGGTAGCATGAAACACTCCTGCCACCTACTGTTCTTACAAATGTATTATAGTTATAAAACTGCTGCTAAATATTACCACCGTCAACAAAGAATACCAAAAGAACAAAGTAAATTTGATAATAAAAGTAAATTGGAAAGTTCTTTAAAATGTTACACTTTATCTTAATCAGGAAATATATTTTTTGGGGGGTTATGTCCATTTAAAGGGACAGTAAACAACTTGTAATAACTTTGTTGTTGCAGTCTTGCAATACATTAAAATAGTGAGTTTAAAACTGTTTTGACTGTGATAATACCTTGTTTGATGCAAATGTTTTTTAATAGGCATACTTTATATATAAGAAAAAAGTTCATTAAACACACATTTAGGACATACTTTATATATATATATATATATGGGTGGATAAACCCCTATATAGTGGGGTGAACCTGGATCATCAATAGTTACGATAGATAATCCAATGTCCAATATAGGGCGACAATTGTCAAGTCTTCTTTGATAGATGATGTTATTGCGATACTCCCAACTGGACAAATGGCTGCACTCTTCCCTCTCACTTACAGAGCGATGATTCTAGAATACAATCAAACAACAAGAGAGGCGCCGCATGTGTGTATCAATAAAAACAGGTCACCATGCTATCGCACTAAATATAGGGTACTCACATTTGGGAGGAGCACCCTAATGTGCTATTTTGCACAGGCTGGATATTTAGCAGCAACCAGCTAGCTGTCCTCCGGTTCCCAGGAACACAGGATTTCCAAATGTAAGCCGTTAGTACTGCTATGCTCTGATAGGTAGCTTGGGCTCATCCATAAACAAGGTTCAAAAAGTGGTTAAAAGTAAAATACATTTATCGAAATATCATGCACAACTTGATAAAACCCACATATATTGAACCAGTAACAACGAGCACAGATTAAAATTGCCACGCATTTTTCAGTACTTTAAACCAGTGACTTTTAACCTTTTTTTTGCCGTGGCACACTTTTTTACATTAAAAAATCCTGTGGCACACCACCATCCCAAGATTTAAAAAAAAATCACACATTGTAGCCTAATACAGCATATATATATACACATACACACAAACACACACATACTGTATGTATGGTGCTGTTATGCCATGCCTGCTACAAACTACCCCTGCACTGGGAGTAAAAAACAAGCAAAGTTTAAAAAATATGTCACACTGTTGTCAGTCTGCCGTGGCACACCTGAGGATCTCTCACGGCACACTAGTGTGCCATGGCACACTGGTTGAAAAACACTGCTTTAAACCATTTCCTCAGGCATATTCTCTCGTTGTTTGATTGTATTCTAGGGGTAGGATTATAAAGCCACTCTCATTGTCAGAATTGGAAATTCTTAGTTTTCCCACTTAAAGGGACAGTCTACACCAGAAGTAAAAAAATAAATAAATAGATAATCCCTTTATTACCAATTCCCCAGTTTTGCATAACCAATACAGTTATATTAATATACTTTTTACATCTGTGATTACCTTGTATCTAAGCCTCTTCTGACAGCCCCTTGATCACTGACATTATTTATTATCTTTTGACTTGCATTTCAGCCAATTAGTGCTATGTTGTGCTGACTCTTAAATAACTCCACGGACGTGAGCACAATGTTATCTATATGGCCCACATGAACTAGCAGTATCCTGTTGTGAAAAGCAAATAAACAAGCATATGAAAAGAGGCTGTCTGTAGTGGCTTAGAAACAGGCAGAAATCCCCAGAAACTTACCTGGGGAATGGGTAGTAAAGGCTTTATCTAACTTTTTAAACAATAACAATTTTAGTGTTGACTATCCCTTTAAATTAGAGGAAAAACTGAAAAAAAAATAAAAGTATATTACAAAGTTTTTTCACATAACAAAACATGTTATAACTCTCAACATATTTTCTCTCTTTAAGAAGTAATACCTTTCAAAATATGTATTTTTTGCAAAAAGCTAGTATACTACAAAAAAACATTCTAAATGTATGTGATATACACTGTTATACACTTCCAGTATATATAAGGCATATTCAGTCATCGAGATGTAAAATTGTGTGTAGCACATATTCTTTTCATACTTTGTTTTTTTCTGTAATCAGACCATACATAATTTAGCAAACTACTCAGAGAAACCTTGTAATTTGCATAATTTAATTCTATATTCTTCAGATAAACATAAACACCTCTGCTGTCTCAATTACAGTAAAACAAAGTATGAAAATAAAAAATATATATGTAGTGAAACTTTTATTGTCCAAGGCACTTTTCTCTTTGTATAGACATTTAAACATGTGATGTATTAAATAGCCATCATAATTTTTCATCTTTCCTTTGGTGAAATAATAAATCATGTTATTCCATAATAGGTAAAAGTCTATTATTGTCATTGCTCGTGGCAAATAAATGTGACATGATCCTTTTGATAAATGATTTTATGCTGCTGTACGGTACCAATATACTTTTAACTACATTGCCTAAATCCATGCCGTATCTTGTCTCACAGGTGATCATTTTCACGCAATTTAGAACTATCAATCCTCAGTCTAGTTTTAATCTTAGTATGACAATATAAATATCCTTCTTGCAACCTTGTCATTTTTTATTTCTAGAAGAGAATTACTTAATAATATATATAATATTTCAAAGCTCTTACCACATCCAAAGAATGCAAAGATTTTTCCAAAGAATTCTTAGGATTATTACATAATGAAGGGACAACAATTTCTCTACTAATGTTGTTGGAATTCACAACCTTAGGTAAAAATTTAAATGAAGTCCGCAAAACCGCCTTATCCTGATGAAAAATAAGAAAAGGAGACTCACAAGAAAGAGCAGATAATTCAGAAACTCTTCTAGCAGAAGAGATAGCCAAAAGAAACAATACTTTCCAAGAAAGTAACTTAATATCCAGAGAATGCATAGGCTCAAACGGAGGAGCCTGTAAAGCTCTCAAAACCAAATTAAGACTCCAAGGAGGAGAGATTGACTTAATGACAGGCTTGATACGTACCAAAGCCTGTACAAAACAATGAATGTCAGGAAGATTAGCAATTTTTCTGTGAAACAGAACAGAAAGCGCAGAGATTTGTCCTTTCAAGGAACTTGCAGACAAACCCTTATCCAAACCATCCTGAAGAAACTGTAAAATTCTAGGAATTCTAAAAGAATGTCAAGAAAACTTATGAGAGGAACACCATGAAATGTAAGTCTTCCAAACTCGGTAATAAATCTTTCTAGACACAGATTTACGAGCCTGCAACATAGTATTGATCACTGAGTCAGAGAAACCTCTATGACTAAGCACCAAGCGTTCAATCTCCATACCTTCAAATTTAATGATTTGAGATCCTGATGGAAAAAAGGGACCTTGAGATAGAGGGTCTGACCTTAACAGAAGTGGCCAAGGTTGGCGACTGGACATTCGAACAAGATCCGCATACCAAAACCTGTGTGGCCATGCTGGAGCCACCAGCAGAACAAACGAACGTTCCATTATGATTTTGGAAATCACTCTTGGAAGAAGAACTAGAGGCGGAAAGATATAAGCAGGTTGATAATTCCAAGGAAGTGACAACGCATCCACTGCTTCCGCCTGAGGATCCCTGGATCTGGACAGATACCTGGGAAGTTTCCTGTTTAGATGAGAAGCCATCAGATCTATTTCTGGAAGCCCCCATATCTGAACAATCTGAAGAAACACATCTGGGTGAAGAGACCATTCTCCCGGATGTAAAGTCTGGCGACTGAGATATTCCGCTTCCCAATTGTCTATACCTGGGATATGAACCTCAGAGATTATACAGGAGCTGGATTCCGCCCATGCAAGTATCCAAGATACTTCTTTCATAGCCTGAGGACTGTGAGTCCCACCTTGATGATTGACATACGCCACGGTTGTGACATTGTCTGTCTGAAAACAAATAAACAATTCTCTCTTCAGAAGAGGCCAGAACTGAAGAGCTCTGAAAATCGCACAGAGTTCCAAAATATTGATTGGTAATCTCGCCTCTTGAGATTTCCAAACCCCCTGCGCTGTCAGAGATCCCCAGACAGCTCCCCAACCTGAAAGACTCGCATCTTGCGTCCAGGTTGGACGAAGAAAAGAGGCCCCTTGAACTAAACGCTGGTGATTTAACCACCACGTCAGAGAGTGTTGAACATTGGGATTTAAGGATATTAATTGTGATATCTTTGTATAATCCCGGCACCATTGATTCAGCATGCAAAGCTGAAGAGGTCTTATGTGAAAACGAGCAAAGGGGATCGCGTCCGATGCTGCAGTCATGAGACCTAAAACTTCCATGCACATAGCTACTGAAGGGAATAATTGAGACTGAAGATTCCGACAAGCTGAAACCAATTTCAGACGTCTTTTGTCTGTTAGAGACAAAGTCATGGATACTGAATCTATTTGGAATGCTAAAAAAGGTTACCCTTGTCTGAGGAATCAAGGAACTTTTTGGTAAATTGATCCTCCAACCATGTTCTTGAAGAAACAACACAAGTTGATTCGTGTGAGATTCTGCAGAATGTAAAGACGGAGCAAGTACCAAGATATCGTCCAAATAAGGAAACACCGCAATACCCCACTCTCTGATTACAGAGAGAAGGGCACCGAGAACCTTTGAGAAGATCCTTGGAGCTGTTGCTAGGCCAAAAGGAAGAGCAACAAATTGGTAATGCTTGTCTAGAAAAGAGAATCTCAGGAACTATTAGTGATCTGGATGAATTGGAATATGAAGATAAGCATCCTGTAAATCTATTGTGGACATATAATGCCCTTGCAGAACAAAAGGCAGAATAGTCCTTATAGTCACCATCTTGAAAGTTGGTATTCTTACATAATGATTCAACATTTTTAAATCCAGAACTGGTCTGAAAGAATTCTCTTTCTTTGGTACAATGAACAGATTTGAATAAAACCCCAGACCCCGTTCCAGATATGGAACTGGCACAATTACCCCAGAAGACTCCAGGTCTGAAACACACTTCAGGAAAGCCTGAGCCTTTAATGGGTTCACTGGAATGCGTGAGAGAAAGAACCTTCTCACAGGCGGTCTTACCTTGAAACCTATTCTGTACCGTTGAGAAACAATGTTCTGAATCCAATGATTTTGGACTGAATTGATCCAAACATCTTTGAAAAATCGTAGCCTGCCCTCTACCAGCTGTGCTGGAATGAGGGCCACACCTTCATGCGGACTTGGGGGCTGGTTTTGATTTTCTAAAAGGCTTGGATTTATTCCAATTGGAAGCCGTTCCTTTAGGGGAAGGGTCAGGCTTCTGTTCCTTATTCTGACGAAAGGAACGAAAATGGTTAGCAGCCCTAAATTTACCCTTAGATTTTTTATCCTGAGGCAAAAAAGCTCCCTTCCCCCCCAGTGACAGTTGAAATTATAAAATCCAACTGAGAACCAAATAATTTATTACCCTGGAAAGAAAGAGATAGCAATGTTGACTTAGAAGTCATATCTGCATTCCAAGATTTAAGCCATAAAGCTCTTCTAACTAAAATAGCTAAAGACATATACCTGACATCAATTCTAATGATATCAAAAATGGCATCACAAATGAAATTATTAGCATGTTGAAGAAGCTTAACAATGCTATATACATTATGATCTGGTACTTGTTGCGCTAAAGCCTCCAACCAAAAAGTTGAAGCTGCAGCAACATCAGCCAAAGAAATAGCAGGCCTAAGAAGATTACCTGAACATAAATAAGCCTTCCTTAGAAAAGATTCAAGCTTCCTATCTAAAGGATCTTTAAAAGAAGTACTATCTGCCGTAGGAATAGTAGTACGTTCAGCAAGAGTAGAGATAGCCCCATCAACTTTGGGGATTTTTTCCCAAAACTCCAATCTATCAGCCGGCAAAGGGTACAGTCTCTTAAACCTTAAAGAAGGAGTAAATGAAGTACCCAAACTATTCCATTCTCTAGAAATTACATCTGAAATAGCATCAGGAACTGGAAAAACCTCTGGAATAACTAAATGAGGTTTAAAAACCGAATTTAAACGTTTACTGGTTTTAATATCAAGAGGACTAGACTCCTCCATATCTAATGCAATCAACACCTCTTTAAGTAAAGAACGAATAAACTCCATCTTAAATAAATATGAAGATTTGTCAGTGTCAATATCTGAGGCAGAATCTTCTGAACCATATAGATCCTCATCAGAGATAGATATATCAGAATATTGGCGGTCATTTAAAAATTCATCTAATTTATGAGAAGTTTTAAAAGACCTTTTACGTTTATTAGAAGGTGGAATAATAGACAGGGCCTTCTGAATAGAATTAGAAACAAATTCTCTTACATTAACAGGAATATCCTGAACATTAGATGTTGAAGGAACAACAACAGGTAGTGGACTACTACTAATGGAAATATTGTCTGCTTTTGAAAGTTTATCATGACAACTAACACAAACTACAGCCGGAGGAACAGTTACCACAAGTTTACAACAAATGCACTTAGCTTTGGTAGAACCGACATCAGGCAGCTGCTTTCCAGAAGTAGATTCTGATACAGGGTCAGATTGCGACATCTTGCAATATGTAATAGAAAAAACAACATATAAAACAAAATGATCAAATTCCTTAAATGACAGTTTCAGGAATGGGAAAAATGCAAACAGAATAAGCCTGTGGAAACCAGAAGCAAAAAGAAACAAAGACTTAAATAATGTAAAAAAAACAATTGACAAATTTTTTGGCTCCAAAAACGTCTGCAACAAACACGAGCGTCATAGATGACGCAACTATGTGAAAACTCTCGGCATCAACTACGACGCCGGAAATGACATCATTAACATCAACAAATATAATTTTCGCGCCAAATAAGTCTCGCGCCAAAAATGACGCAATAAATTCTAGCATTTTTTGCACCCGCGAGCCTAACAGCCCGCAATTAGAAAGAAAAGTCAATTTGAAAAATTTTCAGGTAAGGAAAATATTTATTCATATGCATTTCCCAAAAATGAAACTGACAGTCTTTAAGAAGGAAATATACCGATTAACCTGAATCATGGCAAATATAAGTATAAAACATATATTTAGAACTTTAAATATAAAGTGCCAAACCATAGCTGAGAGTGTCATAAATAAAATAAGACATACTTACCAAATGACACTCATCTACATATAGTAGATAGCCAAATCAGTACTGAAACGAGAATCAGCAGAGGTAATGGTATATAAGAGTATATCATCGATCTGAAAAGGGAGGTAGGAGAAGAATCTCTACGACCGATAACAGAGAACCTATGAAATAGATCCCCGATAGGATGACCATAGCATTCAATAGGCAATACTCCCTTCACATCCCTCTGTCATTCACTGCACTCTGAGAGGAAAACCGGGCTTCAGCATGCTGCGAATCGCATATCAACGTAGAAATCTAGCACAAACTTACTTCACCACCTCCATAGGAGGCAAAGTTTGTAAAACTGAATTGTGGGTGTGGTGGGGTGTATTTATAGGCATTTTGAGGTTTGGGAAACTTTGCCCCTCCTGGTAGGAATGTATATCCCATACATCACTAGCTCATGGACTCTTGCCAATTACATGAAAGAAATATATATATATATATATATATATATATATATGTGTGTGTGTGTCTTCTATTCTTGTGTAATGTGAGGTTACCTGTCAAGAGTAATTATCACATTAGTTCCTTAACAATCTGACTAGAAAATTGACATCATTTTAAAAACTATTCCCTTACCGATTACAAGGGGCCTCCTATCTATCTCCCATACAATACTTTTAGAAATCATCTACAGTAATCTTTCTCATATACAGGTAGATAGCATAATGATCATAAACACACAATTACTCAGCAGGCTCAATTACTTAAAACCTTTAAGTCCTGCAAGAAATCCTCTTTATCACTCTCCACCATAGAAATTAACTATAAAATATTTTCCCATTGGTACCGTACAACCCATCAACTATAAACCATAATTCTCAGTATCCGATAGATGCTGGAGGGATGTAGTGGCTCAGGTGTATTAATCCATACTTGATGGTAATGCCCAATAATACAAACGCATTGGAACAATATCAAATCTGCAGTTGATTAAAGGGACACTCAATTAAAATTAAACTTTCATTATTCAAATAGAGCATGCTATTTTAAACAACTTTCCAATTTACTTCAATTAACAAAATGTGCACAGTCTTTTTTATATTTAAACCTTTTGAGTCACCAGCTCCTACTGAGCATGTGCAATAATAAGTGTGTATGCATTTGTGAATGGCTTATGGCTGTTACATGGTACGTGTATGCATTTGTGATTAGCTGATGGCTGTCACATGGTACAGGTTGAGTGGAAAAAGACATAACTTTTAAAATTGTCGGAAAAAAAATCTACTACTCATTTGAAGTTCAGACTAAGTGCTATTGCATTGTCTTGTTATCTTGCATTTGTTGATTATGCAAATCTACTGTGTTGACTGGTCCTTTAAGTATTGGGAAGACAGATAGCCATCCCCTTGTAGAATACTTGTTGTATCTTCCAAAGCGTATTAGAAAGGATAAAGTATGAAGCAATGTTAGGACTTCCCTTCAGGTGCTCGCTGCCAGCCCCGGTTCTCCCAAACCGTTTATAGAAGCAGAAAGTGTTCAAAGTGTCACCTCCAGGGACTTAAATAAAACCTGAAGCTGCACCTGAACACACCTTTGTGATGATTTTAATAAAAAGGCTTATTTTAACTGCTATCTCTTGAGTATAACCAGTTTGTGTGCCTACCACATTGTCTGAAATCTGCTACATTATTGTGAGCTCTTTTATTTTGGAGGTGAAAGCAACAAGGTTGACTCAGAGGACGTGGGCAGCTTGATTCCCTGGAGGTGACACAGCACCACCACTTACAACACTTCCTTGTTGTATCTTCCACCTAAGATATCATGTCAGTATAAACAATCCCTTTTCAGTTTTATGTTAAATTGTGCAAGATGCTTGATCTCATAATAAGGGAAACAATTTAAGACCCCTCAATAAAAAGTAGTGTATTCTAATCTCATTCTCTCTTGCTGTGGAGGAACTACTACTGCAAATCGAGCAGATTGGACTCTTTTGCCATGAGTGAATTTTATTGGAATTGTTGTAAGCTGTACATTTTCCTTCCCGTTTTTCACCATTAAGGTCAGTACTTAAAGGACCAGTCAGAACAGTAGATTTGCATAATCACAAGATAACAAGACAATGCAATAGCACTTAGCCCGAACTTCAAATGAGTAGTAGATTTTTTTTCTGACAATTTTAAGTTATGTCTTTTTCCACTCCCCCCTGTACCATGTGACAGCCATCAGCCAATCGCAAATGAATACACATACCATGTGACAGCCATCAGCCATTCACACTTATTCTTGCACATGCTCAGTAGGAGCTGGTGACTCAAACAGTTTAAATATAAAAAGACTGTGCACATTTAGTTAACGGAAGTAAATTGGAAAGTTGTTTAAAATTGCATGCTCTATCTGAATAATGAAAGCTTAATTTTGATTGAGTGTCCCTTTAAGCCTCCTTCATGCTATACTTGTCATCATTCACTTTATTCTGAGGGGTATACACAGGATATTGGGGGTTCCTGCTCTAGATATAATCTACCACAATTCCCCTGCTACTCCTCTGCACTCCTACTCTTTTCTTTTTCTACTAGGGACATTGACTATCATTCTGCCATTATTTGATTACATTTATTCTATCCATTTCTCTTGAAGGGATCAGTTATTGCATGCTATGGTTTAATGAATCAACATAATTGGTATTAATACAGAGTCAACAGAGCATGTTTGATAATATCTGATTGTGTCATCTTAGAAATAGTTACCACTCCGTTAACTATAGTGCCAACCTGGATATTAATACAATATGCTACTACATTGACAGCCACTGCATAATATATAAATGTTATGCAACTTTAAGAAATCTTACTAATTACAGAAATTAACTTGCTTTTTCCTGACTTTACAAGTGAAATAGCATTACATAATTCTAATCCACATTGACTACACTTGCAGGCAATATGTTAAGTATACTTTTGGTGTAAAAAAAACATATTTTTTACTCATATTAAACACAAATGAAAATAGAATACATAAAATATTGGCAAAAGAAAAGTTTTCACTTTAATGCAATATAATGTTAGCTTACAATTCATACAGTAAAGTGCCTTTATTTTTTATGAAACTTTAACCAAAAAGGTTGTGTAAGTGGGTGGCACATATTACCCTGGACTCTCTTTAATGCACAATATCCATTGTCAATATTGATTCAAATTATTTCATTTTTCGGTCTCAGCTGTATAAAACCATGGCTGTATTTTCAGATACTCTTGGGAGGAAGCTGAAATGTTATATGTAGTAAAACTAATCACAAGTATTTTCTTCACAGTGATGTTTATTCTGGATCTGTCCTAATATAGTGGGTGGTCATTTCTTCTGCAACTGAATTATATGTTGTTTTTCTTTGGGTTTCTCATAGGTCCAAAGGACAATAGCAAAGCAGATTCAGATGGTGAAGCAAATTGGCAAAGGACGCTATGGGGAGGTTTGGATGGGAAGATGGCGTGGAGAAAAAGTGGCTGTAAAAGTGTTCTTTACAACTGAAGAGGCCAGCTGGTTCCGAGAAACAGAAATCTACCAGACAGTACTCATGAGACATGAGAACATTCTAGGTAAGTGACCACAAACACTAGCTTTTCAAAGCTTTGAGAGGAAATGGGCAAGAAGATTTTTAACCAGAAAAGATAAGGATTCTGAACGAGATAGCCTTTTCTAAGTTAATTATTTTCACAAAACGTATACCGGAATTAATGGAGAATGAAATTTAAAGAAAACAAATCAATAATGACGAATTTGTCAGTCTTTATTTGTTTTCTTTAAATTGTTAATAGTTTTAATAGCTAAGAGTTCAGAGGGAGTAAGGAAGTTTGCTTCGACGGACCGGTGGGAGTATAGGCATAGAGTGAGAGGAATATACAAGTCCAGCTAACAGACCCATAAGCAATAGCTACTTTGGGACTTTTCACGGATCTATAACTAAAAACTTGTTACATTACATCATTCATGAACATTTGGTGGTATATTGTCAACAATATTCATAGGTGTTATGCTTTATACTACATTGGTTTAAACATATCTTTTTACGGTGACCGGTCACAAAATAGCTGATGTACTATACATTTATTAATAAATATATGCATGTTATAATATATATATCAGAGTTTTTTTTTATATATCTAGTACTAGATTTGTCTGCAGCTTTTAGCACTTTTCTAGATTATTAATCTATTTCTTTTATTCTGTTTTTGAGCTATAGGGGTTAGCTTTTCTTTTTCTAGAAGAGTTGTCAGACAATAGGTTTGTGCAAAAGCAACCTCCAACTTTTTAACTTAAAATACTTACGTTTCACAAGCTGGAGATCTGTGCTATCCCGCTACTCCTCTTCACAGAGGTTCTTTAGTGCCGACCATGGGAGTCATCACAATAAGCCTCCTATTAGCGCAACCGTGGCTCTATGAAAAAGAGGAGCGGGTTAGCGTTGCTCTCCCTTATGCTAAAAAGGATTTCAGTCCTAATTCAGCCCATTTTAATGGGTTGTTGTGTCAAAGAACAAAGCCAGATATTTGATATATAAAAATAAACCAAAAGGAGCTATTTCATACATTTTATAATCTGGTGCTGGTATAAAAGTAATTGGAAACACATTAAGGGGAAACCAGTTTTACAATATACTATTAACAATTTACGGCTATTATCTATTCTTCATTCTCTTGTTATCCTTTTTGTTTTAAACCATACCAAGGTAGGCTTCAGAGCAGCAATGTACTACCTGGAGCTAGCTTGTGAATGGTGGCTACAAATAATCATAAATGCATCTTTTCATTGGCTCCTCCAATGTGTTCAGTTGGCTCCCAGTAGTGCATTGCTGCTTTTGAAACAAAGGATATCAAGAGAATTAAGCAAATTTGACAATAGAGGTAAACTCGAAAGTGGTTTAAAATTATATTCTCTATCTGAATCATGAAAAAAATGTTGGATTTCATGTCCCTTAAACCTTTGAAGCCTAATCCCAAGTAAATGGAAATGAAAAGGGTTTTACAATGATGTAAGAATGACCACTTACCCTGTGTATTTATCATATAGAGATGTTTTAATATAAAGGCAAATGAATTAACGTGTTTTTTAATTGGATCTTAATAACTTAGGCTCAGTGTTCCTGGATTCAGAACACAAGCACAACAGGGGAAATAGAGGAAAAGACTGCATATCCCCTTGCCTATTCATTTAACTGGGTGATTTTCAGGTTTATTTTCACAATTTTATTGAGCAGATTTCTGTTTTTTCTTGTTTGTATTAAAGCGTAATACCTCTGTCTGTAAAGCATTGCTATGCAATGTGATGTGGTTTTCAGGTTAAGGGGATTAAAAAATTAATTGTAATAAAAAAACTATTGTACAGTATCTCTTTACTTAACTGCATAGATTGTGAATATTGATTTACTCTTAAAGGGACACTGTACCCAAAATTTTTCTTTCATGATTCAGATTGAGCATGAAATTTTAAGCAACTTTCTAATTTACTCCTATTATCAAATTTTCTTCATTCTCTTGGTATCTTTATTTGAAATGCAAGAATGTAAGTTTAGATGCCGGCCCATTTTTGGTGAACAACCTGGGTTGTCCTTGCTGATTGGTGAATAAATCCATCCACCAATAAAAAAGTGCTGTCCAGAGTACTGAAACAAAAAAAAGCTTAGATGCCTTCTTTTTCAAATAATGATAGCAAGAGAACGAAGAAAAATTGATAATAGGAGTAAATTAGAAAGTTGCTTAAAATGGCATGCTCTTTCTGAATTACAAAAGAAAAATTTGGGTACAGTGTCCCTTTAAGATATTTATTTTTTTGCTTTGAAACATAACTCCATAAATGTGATTTTAACCTGTGTCTTTGACAATCAAAACAACCTTTTTAATCATCGTAAAAGGATAATGTACCCAGGCAAACAGTTGATAAGAGTTCATGGTATTCAAAACTTCCGAAGTAAAACCGTTTTAAAGGGGGTGGTCTGTCTCTCCCACCCCAACTGGGAGGTTTATTTATGCTGTTGCCCCTTATTTTCATAGCTTTTCTATAGCTACAGTATTGCAATGTCCAGTACAGGTGGTGGTTTCAACTGGCAAATTCAGCAATTTCAAACAACAAAGTAAAGGTTAAGAAGCCAATTGTAAACAATGTTATACAATCCAATGAGTAAAATGGATAGAACAGAATTACAATTTTTGAAGCCATGTCATAATTGCACCACAAGGAGAATAAAACATGGTTAAAACATTTTCACAAGCAATCCCTCAGTACGATGTGGACATGTCCTACATCTCTATTGGCTGACAGAAACAAGCATTTACAATTCTGCTGGAAAAAATACAGACAAACATTTATTCAACAAACAAATGTCTTTAAAAATGTAATGTGTTTTGAAATGCACTTATTTATACAGAACAAATTAAAAATGAGTATACTGTACCCTATACCTTTCACACTATACATAACATACACTTTTTGGAAATTACATGTAATGTTGAGCCAGTTGTATTTAAAAAATGATTTACATAAAAGATCTACATACATCTCATTCCCACTATAAATATGAGGGCAGTTACTTCTCAACTGAAAAAGTCTGTGTTATGAACAGTTTAGACATCCCACAAATGTTACATTTGTGCTAATGCAGAAGAGAAGTTTTCTTTTATCCTAAATATTCTGTTCTGTATAACTTTAAACAATGGAGTTGTCAAAGAGAATAGTTTAATTACTTTTGTTAAAGCTCTCTACTAGCTGCCATTTATCACTGGAAATTGGCTGTAAATTGTGAATTAATTCTCACTTTATAGACCTTAATAGCACAATTTAATAGTTCCGTCACACCAGTGGTACTCAACCTCTGTTATTCAGACAGCCAATTTAGCAGTGAGCCAGGGCTTATAGCCACAGTCAAATATTTTTTTCTTAAGACTTTTAATTTTTTTAGACTTTAGACATAATGTGATATTAAAAAGCCCACTGTTGGCTTTATGGAACTTAGCTAGATAACAGATGTGGCTTTGGTAGCTGAGTACAGGCTGTGTTTGGTAAAGCTGCATATTTTGTGCTCATCCGTATTTATTTCCAGAATAAATCACTGTAATAAATGAAGATATGGGTACAATAGAAAAACTTATACTAGTAGATCTTTTTTATATATATATGTATGGTAGGTTTTAAAATAGTTATTCTTACAAAAAAAAGAGGACGCACATACATTTGGCAGTGTAAAATTAGCGTAGTGTGGAGACATTACACTGTGATGTTTCATGAAATATGTTTAACATTAGTGTGCACTTTGATTTAATGAAAATGTCGGTCATTGGTGTTGTATATGTGAATGCTAGATTACTGAAATTAAAGGAAAATAGCAATTTATCCTGCAAATTGTCCAAAACATTTGTACATTTCAGAGGCGTGGCATAGGTTAATGTACCTTCATAATCATGCATACCTAATGGGAATCTAGATGCTTATCTTTGAATTTGTTTTTAACTGACCAGTAAATACAGTAGATTTGTATAATCAACAAATGCATGACAACAAGACAGAGCAATAGTACTTAGTCTGAACTTCAAATGAGTAGTAGATTTTTTTCTCTGACAAATTTAAAAGTTATTTCTATTTCCATTCTCACTGCATCATGTGACAGTCATTAGCCAATCACAAATGCATATGTGTATATTCTAGCGAATTCTTGCACATGCTTAGTAGAAGATGGTGACTCAAAAAGTGTAAATATAAAAAGACTGTGCACATTTTGTTAATGGAAGTAAATTGGAAAGTTGTTTAAAATTGCATGCTCTATCTGAATCATGAAAGTTAAATTTTGACTTGAGTGTCCCTTTAAGTTGTCCTAGGATAAAGCAGAGATGGTTTCCTGAGCACCTCATAAATTTTTTTTGGCATAGTATATATGCATCTTCTGGGCATTTGCATTGCCAAGTCCCTCATGAGGGCATTCACCCCAAAATTAAGAAGCAGTAGTAGTCTGCTTATTATGTTTTCTTGCACATCAAGCCCTGATCTCACGCAATTGGTTATGCAAGAGCAAAGGAAGGGGTTGCACAAGAATTGGTAAAAAGACAATGGGGTCTATTCCTTACAACTGCCTTGCAACATGCATTAAATAACTTTGTGTGTGTGTGTTTAATTCAAATCCATTCCTTATTATTCCTTATTATTTGGAAACCCAACCTTAACCGGTGTCACTATTGGTTTTCAAATGTATTTAAGCTACAAAAACTCTTCCAGTGCTTTGCATGGGGATAATTCATCACCAGAATTCCAATCAATAAAAAAAATATAAATTTTCAGCACCTTTTTTAAAGGGACGCTCAAGTCAAAATTAAACTTTCGTAATTCCGATAGAGCTGCAATTTTAAATAACTTTCCCATTCACTTCCATTAAAGGGACATTATACACTCATTTTTTCTTTGCATAAATGTTTTGTAGATAATCTATTTATATAGCCCATAAAGTTTTTTTTTTTAATTAATGTATAGTTTTGCTTATTTTTAAATAACATTGCTCTGATTTTCAGACTCCTAACCAAGCCCCAAAGTTTTATGTGAATACGCTCGACTACCTACTCCAGCTTGCTCCTGTTTGTGTAAAGGGTCTTTTCATATGCAAAAGAAGGGGGAGGGGGGGAGTGTCTTATTTGCCACTTGCAGTGGGCTTTCCAGCTACCTTTTCAACAGAGCCAAAGTGACAGCTTCTAAGTAAGTTTTTAAACAGTTTTATACTGGATTTTTATATCAGTATCTGTGCATATTATTCTTTATAGTAGTGTCTATTACATGCAGTTATATGAAAATGAGTGTATACTGTCCCTTTAACAAAATGTGCACAGCCTTTTTAAAGTTACACTTTTTGAGTCACCAGCTCCTAATGAGCATGTGCAAGAATTCCCACAATATTCATATATGTATTTGTGATTGGCTGATGTCTGTCACCTGATACAGGGGGAGTGGAAATAGACATAACGGAAACTTGTCTGAAAAAATCTACTACTCATTTGCAAGTTCATATTAAGTGCTATTCGTTGTCTTTTTATCATGCATTTGTTGATTATACAGATTTTCTGTATTTACTGGTCCTTTAAATGATTTTTTAAAGGTCTTTTTTCAATTTCAACACCTTGGACTTGTATAAAAACACATTTTCCTGTTTCAAGTAGGGTTCCTCTACTGTTTGCACATTTTTCTTTTCAATATTAAAGTTTTTCTTCCATGATGGTTGGAGAAAATCATTTTAAGAACTCAACAGAAGGTTATGTGATACCCCTGTTACTAATATTTTATAGATAGATAGGCAGATAGATAGATAGATAGATAGATAAGATTGATTTTGCTCTTATATTGTTTTCTAATATACTGTAAACATTAACTTGGATGTTTAGTTAATGGTCAAAATAGCCTATTGTGGTGGAAATACTTTTGGGAGCACAGCTCAATATATATATTTTGTAAATATATTTGACATTATAATTATTATATTTTTCAAATTCATTATCATTTTGTGTAAAAATATGTTGTATCTATAAGTATATTTTCTTAGGATTATAAAAATGGCAATTATAAGAATAAACCAATTAATCATAGATACATAATCATAGGGGGGGGGTCTTGAAAACCCTCTGGGTGCCATAGAGCTGCACAATTTCTATTAATGTGGTATGGTTCTCTAGCACCCCCTTGAGGCATTTTGGACACACTGCAGTTTAACTAGTCTATTATTTAGTATAGCTTTGTCCACGTCACTACAAGGTGCCTACATTTCAGAATGAGACAGATGACATACAATAATGATACACTACTCAAAGGTATACAGTATGTTTTATTCAGTTTATATTTTTTGTTGTACTTCATGATTTCTAAAATCATCATACCGTATAGTGTAAGCAATTAGGCTGAAAGGGGCTTCTAATATATTTATATATATATATATAACTCCCATGTGTATTTGCACTCACAATTCAATCAGGTCATCAACCAGGGTGCATAAGTCAGTATATCCAGAGGTTTCTTCAATCAAGGACTGCACTCGCTGGATTTAGGCAAAACACTAATTATTTATTATGTGGTGACGTTTCGGGGGTTCGCAGACCCATTTAGTCTGAGGAAGGGGTCTGCGAACCCCAAAACATCACCACATAATAAATAATTAGTGTTTTGCCTAAATCCAGCGAGTGCAGTACTTAATTGAAGAAACCAATATATATATATATACCTGTATCTATACATATATATATATATATATATATATATATACACATACATATATTACTTTATAGTAACTGTGTATTTTGGTAGTCATTTATTTTTCTTTGCAAGACTTAATGATACATTTGACCACTTGTATGTTTGTGAAGTTGTTATGAATAGAGAGGACTGAATGTTTACTTTAGAGTGGTAAAATAAATGTTCCAATGCACATTCATTTCTAGCACTCCATTTTTTTCTATTGAACAAATATAGTGAAATATTATAATAATTATATACTTGCTATATTGAAGGCTCATGCTTAAAGGGACAGTCTACCATAGAATTGTTATTGCTTTAAAAGATAGATAATCCCTTTATTACCCATTCCCCAGTTTTGCATAACTAACACAGTTATATTAATATACTTTTTACCTCTGTGATTACCTTGTATCTAGGAACCTTCTTCCAGCCCCCTGATCACATGACTGTGACTGTTTATTATCTATTGTCTTAAATTTAGCATTGTATTGTGCTAGATCTTAAATAACCCCCCTGTGCCTGAACACAGTGTTATCTATATGGCCCACGTGTACTTTCTGTCTCTTTGTGTTGAAAAGAGATTTAAAAAGCATGTGATAAGAGGTAGCCCTCAAAGGCTTTGAAATTAGCATATGAGCCTACCTAGGTTTAGTTTAAACTAAAAATACCAAGAGAAAAAAGCAAATTTGATGATAAAAGTAAATTGGAAAGTTGATTAAAATTAAAAGCCCTATCGGAATAATGAAAGTTTAATTTATACTAGACTGCCCTTTAAACTGGATGTTGGAAAAATGATTTTGAATTTAACATTAGTTTTGGGGAAACGATTGAAACAGAGAAATTTAATATTTGAATGTTGTTTTGTTTTTTTTTAAACATAAGGGTGGATGTCCAGAGCACATTTATGAACATAGATTTGAAGATGGTGTTTTTGGGCAAGAAAGTGTTAAGCAAGAGAGCAGGGCAGCTTCCATACCCTCCAGTCTTGAATTTTGGTTGGTGAAAGCCCTGTTAATATAGGGTAATATAAAAACTAACAATCCTATATAATAAAAGGCCAAGTGTGTTTGTCCGAAGCTGTCATGCGCAGTAGAGACCGTGCACAAGGACAAACACACCTGGCTTTCCAACTAACCTGGCGTCGTGTGGTGGAGTGGGCGTGGCCAGGCGGGTGCGGAGTGGGCGTGTGCAATGTAGACGGGGCTTGGCATGACACGGGCGGGGTCGCGCATGATGCGGGCGGGGCGGGGCCAGATACCAGGGCCAGCTGCTAAGAGACAGAGAGCTCTGAAGAGGGGGGATAGAGAGAGGGAGAGAGAGACAGCAAAAGAGAGGGGGAAGAGAGACAGCAAAAGAGAGGGGGGAGAGAGAGCACAAAAGAGAGGGGGGAAAGAGAGCACAAAAGAGAGGGGGAGAGAGACAGCACAAAAGAGAGGGCGAGAAAGACAGCAAAAGAGAGGGGGAGAGAGACAGCAAAAGAGAGGGGGGGAGAGAGACAGCAAAAGAGAGGGGGAGAGAGACAGCAAAAGAGAGGGGGAGAGAGACAGCAAAAGAGAGGGGGGAGAGAGACAGCAAAAGAGAGGGGGGAGAGCACAAAAGAGAGGGGGAGAGTGCACAAAAGAGAGGGGGGAGAGTGCACAAAAGAGAGGAGGGAGAGTGCACAAAAGAGAGGGGGGAGAGTGCACAAAAGAGAGGAGGGAGAGTGGACAAAAGAGAGGAGGGAGAGTGCACAAAAGAGAGGAGGGAGAGTGCACAAAAGAGAGGAGGGAGAGTGCACAAAAGAGAGGAGGGAGAGTGCACAAAAGAGAGGGGGAGAGAGCACAAAACAGAGGGGGAGAGAGAGCACAAAGAGGGGGGAGAGAGAGTGCAAAAGAGAGGGGGGAGAGAGCGCAAAAGAGAGGTGGGAGAGAGCGCAAAAGAGAGGTGGGAGAGAGACCGCAAAAGAGAGGGGGAGTGAGAGCGCAAAAGAGAGGGGGAGAGAGAGAGCAAAAGAGAGGGGAGAGAGAGTAAAAGAGAGGGGGGAGAGAGAGCAAAAGAGAGGGGAGAGAGAGAGTAAAAGAGAGGAGAGTGGCAAAAGAGAGGGGGGAGAGAGACAGCAAAAGAGAGGGGGGAGAGTGCACAAAAGAGAGGGTGGAGAGAGAGCACAAAAGAGAGGGGGAGAGAGAGCACAAAAGAGAGGGGGAGAGAGAGCAAAAGAGAGGGGAGAGAGAGTAAAAGAGAGGGGAAAGAGAGAGCAAAAGATAGGGGAGAGAGAGAGCAAAAGAGAGGGGGGAGAGAGACAGCAAAAGAGAGGGGGGAGAGTGCACAAAAGAGAGGGGGAGAGAGCGCAAAAGAGAGGAGGGAGAGAGCGCAAAATAGAGGGGGAGAGAGCGCAAAAGAGAGGGGGGGAGAGAGAGTGCAAAAGAGAGGGGGGAGAGAGAGAGCAAAAGAGAGGGGGAAGAGAAAGCAAAAGAGGGTGGAGAGAGAGAGAGCAAAAGAGAGGGGGGAGAGAGAGAGAGTAAAAGAGAGGGGGGAGAGAGTAAAAGAGAGAGGGGAGAGAGTAAAAGAGAGGGGAGAGAGAGAGCAAAAGAGAGGGGAGAAAGAGAGAGCAAAAGAGAGGGGAGAGAGAGCAAAAGAGAGGGGAGAAAGAGAGAGCAAAAGAGAGGGGGGATAGAGAGAGAGCAAGGGGTGGGACCGCTGTACTGCAAAAAATGTCCTGTGTACACGGGCTTTAGGACTAGTAAAATATAATTGCTTAATAATTTAAAATTCCATTTTCTGGATTTAGTATTTTCCCCATGAGAGTATGACATCTTACTATTTTATTGTCTATGTATATTATAGGTAGCGTATTTTTTTGTTTTGATCAATGTCAGATTGTTAACATTTCAAGCATCATTGTAGTTTATATGGAAAATGTGCAAGACACTGAGAAATGTTTGTAGAATCAGATCTCTGTAGCTACTCTTTTAGCTTAAAGGGACACTAACTCCAATTTTTTTCTTTCATGACTCAGGTTGAGAATATAATTTTAAACAATATTCAAACTTACTTCTATTATCTAATTTGCTTTATTTTTTTAGATATCCTTTGTTGAAGAAATAGCAATGCACATGGGTGAGCCAATCACACGAGGCATCTATATACAGCCACCAATCAGCAGCTATTGAGCCTATCTAGATATGCTTTTCAGCAAAGGAAATCAAGAGAAGGAAGCAAATTAGATAATAGAAGTAATGTAGAAAGTTGTTAAAAATTGCAAGTTCTTTCTAAATCATGAAAGAAAAAATTTGGGTGTTATGTCCCTTTAAGGCAGACTCTTAACTAAATTGTGTAAGATCTCTTCAAACTGGAAAATAAAGGCTCTCCCTAGAATGATAAAGCTATTGCTGAGCATTTATGTAGTGGAGAAATATGTCTTGCCTATCCGATTGTTTATTAATTTATTTGCGACATAACCTATTATTTCTAGGAGACTCTTTCGATATACTGCAAATTCTACATGTATGCATATTTTTTATATTTTTTATATTTGGGTATACAAATGCTTACAAGACATAGAAAATAAAATGCAGTTACTACGCCATTACACATTGTCTAAATATTACAAAAGATCTGCTTGTCATTATCACAGTGCAAATAGTCACTGTTGTACATTTTGTAAAGAAGGCATTGTTTTTACGAAAGATCATGACCTGATGACAACCTAAGTTTACTAATTTGTGCAATCCCAAAGCACATCATTTTCTCCAGTGTTTCCAAAATTGATATGTGGAATCCTAGTATTCCATAATGGGTTCCACACAAAAAATATCTCTATCAATTTTTTTTTAGCTGTATATTTTTTTAAGGCAGACGTTTCTCATGATTGCTGTTTTTAATGTATTGAATTTGATGCTCTATGTCCATGCCACAGTTTGTGTACACATTGTCTATGTAGTCTGTGACCTTACAAAACCTTTTTGTGTTTAGGGACATTAAGCAATGCATATAAATCCAGAGCTAGCTATAGTCAGTTTCCCTGAATAGAATTGCTCTTGTCTAGTCCGACATCAGCCCTTATTGTACCGTCCCCATCACATTTATTTAGATTCAATCCCTTATCCTCCTTCCACTTCAAATGTGTTTTGATTTTCTCTCTCTCTCTCTTTTATTTTTCATTTAAATGAGCCTTTGGCAATTTCATTAAAATTTCCCTCCATTAGCTACAATGAATAACTGGTTGCAAGACCAAAATTGATATATCAGACTGAGCAAAATTAGTTTTGATAACAAAACACTAATGGGGACTTGTATTTCAAAGCTAATGCATATATTTAAATTTGCTGTGCTGTCTTCATTTTACACTAGATGCTGTTTGCTGGAATAGCACATGGTTTGTGCAATCATAGAGCCATTTAGACAGGCTGGATGCTCAGTGCAGACCACAGCCATATGTGGTATATAAATATGACATATGGACAAAGTGGGAATTATCCTTCCGGCCTTTGAGACTAATAACTCATAATGACAAGCTTGTGTTTCACACACTCAATAATGTCACCCAGAGAAATGTGATATTGTGCAGCAAAAAATAAATAAATGAAAGAAATGCTGTAATCATATGTCATTTTACAGAAAGGGCAGTAGATAGGTGGAACAGATTTCCTGCAGAAATGGTATGGAAAAGGTAATTTAAATGGATTTTAATAGTGCCTTTAATAAGCTGCAGTGTCCTGAGAATTAAAGGGACTTTAAACTAAGAAAATAAGATACACATGAATGTATTACACATTTAAATATAAGTAGTTTTGTATTCTACATATACATTTATTAATGTTTTTAGTACAATTTATGATTGTTTCAGTGATAGCTTTTATTGCATAGCATGGTGCATATGTACATATGCCACATGCACATCCTTTAAAAAACACTGGCATTATTCAGAGAGCATATATTACATTGATGATAGCTCAGTTTACATCATTGCTATGAATACATCACTTGCTGCTGGCTTATAGCAATTAGTGTTTGAATGAGGACACATTAGCATACGTACATATGCTCCTTGCACAGTAATAGCACAAAACTGTGAAAACATTTAGTACAAGCATTTTTTTTGCTAGAACCTGCATAATGCAAAAATGCTTCTATTTAAAACAGAAATGTCTTCACATGCATTTCAATTTAGAGTTTTATTTTCCATTAAATAATTGTAGATGTGCCAGTTTGTTAGCAATTAGTGTGTTAGTCTGTATCTGCACCTGCTTTTTCTTACATTCATTTAAGCAAAAGCAAAACAGTATTTCACTCTTTTAGTATAAATATTCATGGAGTATCTAAATTAAAATATTGAAAGTCAAAATAGTTTAATGAAAGGGACAGGAGAGTCAAAATTAAACTTTCATGGTTTAACTAGAGCATGCAATTTGAAGAGCCTTTTAAATTTGCTTTTATTATTGAGCAAGCCTGCAATAATTTAGTAAAATTAGAGAGTACTAAAAAAAACAACACAGAAATCTAACACTTTCTCAATTATGAACAGCCTGTTATATGCTAGAAAGGAGTAAATAATTAAAGGGACATAAAACACCAGAATGAAAGTTTTATGATTCAGATAGAACATACAATTTTAATAGACTTTTGATTTTACTTCTTTCATTAAATGTACTTTGTTCTCATGGTATCCTTTGTATTTTTTTTTTAAAAAAAAAAGCTTATGTAGGGTCAGAAGCAGCTATGCTCTACTGGGAACTAACCAGTGATTGGTGGCTATACATATGTTTCTTGTCATTGGCTCACAAGATGTGTTTTAGCTATGTCCCAGTAGTGCATTGCTGCTCTGGAGCTGACTATATCAAGGGGTTAAACAAATAGTTATATGCAAGCAACAGCGCATTTGTTACAGTCCAGACTGTAAAACTTTAGAGCTTTTTCTTTAATACTTGATTGTAGTGTGAACTGGTTAAATGCAATTCCACAAGTTTGCAAAATAAAGCACTCTCATTGTTTTACTTTCTTTACTTCAATATCTGTTACCCATTATTTAAAAATCAGTATGGAAATCAGTATTTGAATGTAATATTTGAATATTAACATCTACAGAAACTTTTGACTGGGAGAAGGAATATCAAGGGGAACATTCACTAATCATTCTGGTAAATGATGGGTTGCAATACTCAGAACTATGTTCATCTTAGTAAAATCTCTCTACTCCAGAAGATAAAATGTTGTTCCTTTGTGGACCCATTTCTTTTTAGTATACACGCTTTGGTTAATTCATTGCAGTGGAGTAAAACAAGGGTGTACAGCTTTATAAACTTAGGGCTGCAACCCAGTTAAGATATAGAGGCCTATCTATCAAGCCATCAACTATGCTGCATTCGACGGCACCAATATGCTCGCCTAACATCGCAGCCGTGGACCTGAAAACGATCTCCATATTTATAAAAAAAGCCGGGAAAAAGTTGCGCACCAAGTACGGGGCGATGAGCAGTGGACTGTTGTTAACTAGCAGTCATCGATCTCGCTGCAATTCGGCTTTTTCCCAACTTTATTTATACCCTGTCACTAAACACCACCACTATACTAAAAGGTTTAATCCCTATCCCGCCGCTCCCGGACCCCGCCGCAACTAAATAAAGTTATTAACCCTTATCCCGCCGCTCCCGGACCCCTCTGCAACTAAATAAAGTTATTAACCCCTATCCCGCCACTCCCGGACCCCTCTGCAACTAAAGTTATTAACCCATATCCCGCCACTCCCGGCCCCCTCCGCAACTAAATAACGTTATTAACCCCTATACCGCCGCTCCCGGACCCGGCCACAACTAAATAAAAGTATTAACCCCTATCCCGCTGCTCCCGGACCCTGCCACAAGTAAATAAAAGTATTAACCCCTATTCTGCCGCTCCCGCAACCTAAATAAATGTATTAAGCCCTAAACCCCTGGCCTCCCACATCACTACCACTTACTAAACCTATTAACCCCTAAACCGCCATCCCCCCACATCGCTATAAACTAAATTAAGCTATTAACCCCTAAACCTAACAACCCGCTAACTTTATATTAAATATTAACTCATCCCTATCTTATAATAAATTTAAACTTACTTTTAGAATTAAATTAAACTATATTAAACTATTAATTAACCTACCCTAACTATTATACTAAAATTACATTAAACTATATTGAACTATTAATTAACCTACCCTATACCCTAACTATTATACTAAAATTACATTAAACTACAAATTAAATTAACTATTACATATTTAAAAACCTAACCTACAATTAAAAATTACTAAGTTACAAAAAATTAAAAACACAAAATTACACAAAATAAAAAAGAAATGATCAAATATTTAAACTAATTACACCTAATCTAATAGCCCTATTAAAATAAAAAAGCCCCCCCCCAAAATAAAAAAAACCCTAGCCTACAATAAACTACCAATGACCCTTAAAAAGGCCTTTTGCGGGGCATTGCCCCAAAGAAATTAGCTCTTTTACCTGTAAAAATAAAATACAAACACCCCCCCAACAGTAAAACCCACCAACCACACAACCAACCTCCAATAAAAACCTATCTAAAAAAACCTAAGCTCCCCATTGCCCTGAAAAGGGCATTTAGCTCTTTTACTGCCCAAAGTCCCTAGCTAAAATTAGATGATGCTGTCTGGATGAAGACTTCTGCCCGCTTGGATGAAGACTTAGGCCCGCTTGGATGAAGACTTCTGCCGGCTTAACTGAGGACTTCTGCCGCTTGGATGAGGATGGATGTCCGGTCTTCGAAAACTGTAAGTGGCTCGTCGGTGGTTAGTGTTAGATTTTTGAAGGGTTTATTGGGTGGGTTTTAATTTTAGCTTAGGGACTTTGGGCAGTAAAAGAGCTAAATGCCCTTTAAAGGGCAATGCCCATACAAATGCCCTTTTCAGGGCAATGGGGAGCTTAGGTTTTTTTAGATTTTGCGGGGGCTTTTTTTTTATAGGGATCTTAGGTGTAATTAGTTTAAATATTTGATCATTTCTTTTTTATTTTGTGTAACTTAGTGTTTTTTATTTTTTGTAACTTAATAATAATAATAATTTTTAATAGTAGATTAATAGTAGATTTAAATAACTTGAGTAGGGTTAGGTTTTTAAATATGTAATATAGTTAATTTAATTTTTAGTTTAATGTAATTTTAGTATAATAGTTAGGGTAGGTTAATTAATAGTTTAATAGTTAGGGTAGGTTAATTAATAGTTTAATATAGTTTAATGTAATTTTAGGATAATAGAGTAGGTTAATTAATAGTTTAATATAGTTTATTTTAATTCTACAGGTAAGTTTAAATTTATTATAAGATAGGGATGAGTTAATATTTAATGTAAAGTTAGCGGCTTGTTAGGTTTAGGGGTTAATAGCTTAATTTAGTTTTATGGCGATGTGGGGGTTAATAATTTTATTACAGTTGCGGGGGGGTCCGGGAGCAACGGAATAGGGGTTAATAACATTATGTAGGTTGCGACGAGGTTGGGGGCGGCAGATTAGGGGTGTTTAGACTCGGGGGTTATGTTGGGTGTTAGGTGTCAAAGTAATTTGTTTTCTACCATAGAAATCAATGGGATATCTGGCAGCATCAAACATAAGCTTTCGCTGCTTTCAGACTCCCATTGATTCCTATGGCATCCGCGGCCTCCAGGGTGGCGGATTGAAAATCAGGTATGCTGGGCCGGAATAGTGGCAAGCATACCTGTTAGAAGTTTGATAAATGGCAAAAGTTGTCAGATAGTGCCAAATTTGTATTCAGAACATCTGTAATTACTTAAGCATCAATCTGTGTCGGATTGTGACCGGTGGATCGTATGTTACATCACAGATTTTAACTTTTGCCGGTCTGTAGGCTTTGATAAATGGGTCGAATAAAACTCGCCACAATTACGCTGCTTGATAAATATCCCTCATAATGATTTCTCTGCTTCAGGAATAATAAAAATGGTTGAACTTGAATGACAACTATGAGTAAATAGAAAGATGTTTTAAGGGATATTAAACCCAAAATTGTTCTTTCTTCATTCAGGTAGAGAATACCATTTTAAACACCATCCCAATTAACTTCTATCATCTAATTTTCTTTATTCTTCAGATATCCTTTGTTAAAAAATAGCAATGAGTATGGGTGAGCCAATCACATAAGGCATTTATGTGCAGCCACCAATCAGCAACTAATGAGCCTATCTAGATATGCTTTTCAGCAAAGGATACCAAGAAAATTAGGCAAATTAAATAATAGAAGTAAATAAAAAAGTTTAAAATTTCTTGCTCTTTGAAAATCAAGAAAGAAAAAATTGGGGTTTTACGTCCCTTTAAATCCAAGCCTGCAGACATCTGTTCTACCATTTTAATGTTTCAATCAAACAAATGTTAATTTCAATAAATTAAATTTTTAAAATAGTAAAATGTAACTAAAGTGGGAAGTCTTATAGGCTTAAATGTGCTATTTCAATGGTTTACTTTTTCTTAAACTAATATGCTGACATTTTCCATTTTAACACTATTATTATATTGCAGCTTCAGTTCATTTGTATAGACTGATAGATTTGCAGAGGCATTCATAATTTTTTTTGCCCCACAAAAACAAACACTTGTTTCTATGTATTTTTGGCAATTCTATGCCCAATGAACACACAAAGTACCAGCACAATACTTTAGATAAACATATCTAATGATTTCAACAGAAAAACTTTTTTTTGATCGACTTCTTTATGACTTAAATGTCCGTGGTTGTCTTGCTGCCAATTTTGACATTTTCTGTGGATATAATTTCATTAACAGTGCGTAAAAAAAGCATTCCGTTTTTTTTTTATTATTATTGGCTGTCACAATTGTTTTCTTTTGTCCTATCTAACAAAAACTTACAGCTTAAACCCATGATTAACATAAACTGAAACTGTGCGTTACATAGCAATCCATTGCTGTTCTCTCTGGTAGCCAAATAGTTAAATATTTCTCATGTTAGGCCTATGAATTGTCTAACTATTCTTGAATATTTTGTCATTATCATACTTCATACTTACACTAGATGGCGCAATCTGTCCTTTTTCCCTTTACATTTATTTTTCCTTTTTGAGTATACAGCTTCTGGTTTATAGTAGAGTAGCAGGAGCTATCCCTACTTTTATGTAAAGGTGAAATAATACAGTGATAACAGAGTTTAACATTTTTTTTTTCATTTTCTTCTAAAGGAAAGTTATCATTTTAATTATTATTCCTAATCATAAAAAATCGGTTCCAATACAAAAAAATAAATTTTCCCTCAAACCTTTTAGAAATTAGTTTGACTGTCAGAAATATAATTTAAGATTGAAAATAGAATAATCGCATACCTTTGCATAATGGCTATGATTCACTGTTATTACTGACATTTAGATAGTATAATGTTTTGACAATATATTTTAGTGCACCTTTTGGATTTTTTTTTTTTCATTTTTGTGCTAAACTGAATGTTACACTCATAGACAATTCTGACAATTGTTTTACTTTATGCTTATATTTATATTGATATTATATTTTTAAATATTTGTCTTTATTTTTTATTACTATTATTTTAGGTTTCATTGCAGCAGATATCAAAGGAACCGGATCGTGGACTCAGTTATACCTGATTACTGACTACCATGAAAATGGCTCCCTTTATGACTATCTTAAATCTACTACTCTGGATACAAAAGCAATGTTGAAATTGGCCTATTCCTCTGTTAGTGGTCTGTGCCATCTGCATACGGAAATTTTTGGGACTAAGGGCAAACCAGCTATAGCACATCGTGACCTCAAAAGTAAAAATATTCTGGTGAAGAAAAATGGAACCTGCTGCATTGCGGACTTGGGACTGGCAGTAAAATTCATTAGGTCAGTAGTAATAAAAGATAATTAGGTTAGTTGAATATCTGCTATTTGGTATTTCACTGAACCGTATCTTAATTTCCATGATTTCACTCTAATTCACCACCCCCACTCTCCAGTGTTGGGGCGGCTTAATTGTTTTTCAATTGACTGTAAGTGCAGATATGTATGAAAAAAAAAAGAACGGAAAATATATTATTTAAAAAAAATGACTTTTATGCATATGTATCATACTCTCAGGTGTTGATGTGTTTTAATTATTCAAGAAATTCAAAAGTAAAATAAATTGAAAAACCTAAATAGAGGTAGAGGTGTATAATAATAAAGTGTGTAATCAACATATATTCTTGTAAATGCAAACACATCAGTGCTCAGCATCTGATATTCTTTATAGAAGTTTTTTTAAGCAGAGTAATGTATTCACTCTGGTTGATGATGATGATGATATATATGTCTGTCTATCTATCCTATCTATCTATCTATCTATCTATCTATCTATCTATCTATCTATCTATCTATCTATCTATCTATCTATCTATCCACATGGGCATCTACAAGGGGGAAAAGCGGGGGGTATTGTCTGTTTTTTTTCTTTTAATTCCTCTGAATGTGGCTCCAATTTTGAGGAAGAAGCACAGTATTCTGGGAGTTATATAGCATCCTGGAATTTAGAGTTTACTATTTTCCCTGTCAGTATTGTTCCACTGGAGGTCTGGACTCTATTTCTCAGCATGCATTGTAAAGTGGTGGGGAGAGAGATTTATTTAAAGCAGAAACTTTTTTTGCTGTGTGTGTGTGTGCTATGTGCTATATAGGGGATTTCCACTACCACCACATTTTACGCCGGGGTTAGGTTCCAGAAGGAATGGTTGTAAATCGAAACCGTTGTAAATTGAAACCCAGTTTATAATGTAAGTCAATGGGAAGTGAGGGAGATAGGTTCCAGGCCCCTCTCAAAATTGTCATTAGTAACACCTAAAACATTATTTTTAAAGCTTTGAAATAAAGACTTTAAATGCTAAACAGCATTATAAACCTAATAAAGTAATCACACAACACAGAATATATAATTAAACTAAGTTAAATGAACAAAAACATTTGCTAAACAGCATTATAAACCTAATAAAATAATCACACAGCACAGACTTCACTTGCATTTTTCTGCAAACAGTTCTTTCTATGCATTCCAACCTGGACTGATTTATAGACAGGAAGATCTTGTTCCTTTGAAATCTGCTCGATAGCTCAGGTCTTGTTAAACTGATTAATTTCCGCTTGCTTGGCTTTGCTGCAACACAAGCGGACAGCTCCACCTACTGGCTATTTTAATAAATGCACTGCTTCTCAATGCTTTTCAATAGCAGTCACATGACTGGAAAAAAAGGTTGTTATTCTGAAACGGTGTAAATTGAACCGTTGTAAAACGAGGGCCACCTGTATATATATACAGTATATATATATATATATATATATATATATATATATATATATATATATATATATACAGTATATATATATATATATATATATATATATATATATATATATATAAAATATAGGTAAATAGTAGAAAAAAGTCCAGAGACGGTATCCGTGAAATAGGTTAAAAACATGTTACCTTTATTCAATCATCTTAAAAACAACAAGGTTGTTAGACAGAATACCCCAGACTAACGCGTTTCAGCCGTGAGGCTGTATTCATAGACAGTATGTATGTATATGTATATATATATATATATATATAAAATATATACAGCTCTGGAAAAAAATTAAGAGAGCACTGCAAAATGATCAGTTTCTCTGGTTTTACTAGTTATCGGTATGTGTTTGCGTAAAATGAACACATTTTACAGAAAAACATTTCTCCCAAATTCCAAATAAAAATATTGTCATTTAGAGCATTTATTTGCAGAAAATGACAACTGGTGAAAATAATAAAAGATGCAGTGTTTTCAGACCTCGAATAATGCAAAGAAAACAAGTTCATATTCATTTTTAAACACGATACTAATGTTTTAATTTAGCAAGAGTTCAGGAATTAAGATTTGGTGTAATAACACTGATGTTTCATCACAGCTGTCATGCTTCTTGACATTCTCTCCACCAGTCTTTCACATTGTTGTTGGGGGACTTTATGGCACTCCTGATGCAAATTTTTGAACAGAGGTTTTCATTCGGGTTCAGGCCTGGAGATGGGCTGGCCATGACAGGGTCTTGATCTGGTGGTCCTCAATCCACACCTTGATTGACCTGTCATGGATAGGGTGTCCACCTGTCCCTTAAAATACAGAACACTTATAAGTTACACATGCTGCAGGGTGTGCAGGGAGGAATATGAATAGTGCTGTCCAGAAACACAATAGATGTTCCTCCCTACACAACCTGCAGTATGTGTAACTCATAAGTGTCCAGGAAAACATGGCTGAGGTGGCAACCCTAGTCATGGAGCATTGTCCTGCTGGAAAAAACAATCCTCAGAGTCGGGGGATAAATGTAAAAGCAGAAGGCAGCACGTTCTCTTCCAGGATAGCCTTGTACATTGCATTCATGCGTCCTTCACACTGAAGCACCCCCAGCTCATCACCAGTCCTTCACTAAATTTTACAGTGTGTGCAACACACTGTGGCTTGTAGGCCTCTCCAGGTTTCTGTCTAACCTTTAGACATCCAGGTTTTGAGCAAAGCTAAAACATGGACTCATCAGACAAGATGACCTGGAATTGGCCAGATTTATTTTTGTTAAAGACAATAATGTATAGTTTCCTGCTAGTTTCTGTTTACCTTTACGCAGTTTAGTTAACCATTTGTTTTGTGAGGTAACTTTTCATTTAATTTCATACACATATCCCCAAACCACACTCATTCATTAAACTAAGCTTAATTTCAGCATCTGTAGACAAGTATTTATATTAGTAGTTTGTTTTCAAATTGACAAATATATTCAAATGCTTATATAGTTTTAGGAAAGCCATTATATTTAAGTAAAAGGGTATTTACTAAAGAAGTTATTTGGAAAGTCCCATACAGAAAGTAATCTGAGGGGGGGGGGGGGTGGGGAACTTCAGTGCAGTATTTTATTGGTGTAATTTATTGTTGTACATTATGGTAAAATCTTCCATAATTGTGTACTCTGATTTTACCCTTTCTAAATTGTACAAAGGTAGAAACGAAAAAAAGAAAAGGGAACTTTCTTTGTTTAAGATCAAAGTGGTAGCTCATCGTTCACAAGAAAAAAAAATCTGCTTCAGTGTTCACTTAAGATTTCATTGTTATAGCTGTCATCAGAGTTTAGTGAAATGCTAATGAAATGTCAGAAATTTAACAGCATCCCCACTGAGTTCTGTGTCTAATTGTGGCTGTGCATTTGAATACTTAAATCTAGCCTGGGGAAAGTTAACCCTTCAACCGAGTTCTTGGTTCACACAGAAAAAAACTATTGTTCTCATGGTTACAACCAGCCATACATTAATTGATCTTGGGTCATATAGTAACCCTGTTTAAACTCAAAAACTCTCTGGGTCTGGTTGACCATATAGCCCTTTCTAAACCTAAAATTCCTCTTTTTATATATACCATCTAATATTTAATTTGGAACAGGAGCATGCATGTTTTTCAATACATTGTTGCAAGGTTACAAATTATTTTTTTATAAAATAGAGTAGTCAGTGCATGAGATTTTTTGGAACTAAATTTCTTCCTACAGAAAAAAATATTTGACCTTGACAAGCAGCAGCAACATGTTGCGCTACATGCCAATATTAATTAAGGCTCATTACAACACTAAGATGTATGTCAAAATCTGCAAAATATTATGCTATACCTTACCATCTTTAAAAATAATTACCTCAATACGATTTTGTTCTGTATTTAGGTAACACCTGAGACTTTCAACATTTTTATGTACTTTAAGGAAAAGACATACATTGTACTGAATTTATATATATTATATTATATATATATATATATATATATATATATATATATATATATATATATATATATATATATATGTGTGTGTGTGTGTGTGTGTGTGTGTGTGTGTGTGTGTAATATTAGCTAAAGGGGCATCCAGAATAGTAGAGCTCACCACTAAGAGCTAGGATATGGCGTTGTGTCAGGGATGTGATTTTAGTAAGATATCTTGCCAGCCTCTTCCTTAAGCATAACATTTGGCATGTCGTGTGAAGGCAATGTATTACTAAATAAGCACTGTATGGACTTGTTTTCTACATTACTTATTCATAGGGGCATTAAACAGTTCTTGCTGTTGCTTAAAATTTGTATTTTGTCTCTTACTCCCTAGAGTTGCTAATGCTCAGAGTTTAATGTTTTAATTAATTTATTAATTAAAGGGACACTGAACCCAAATTTTATATTTCATGATTCAGATAGAGCATGCAATTTTAAGCAACTTTCTAATTTACTTCTATTATCAATTTTTCTTCATTCTCTTGCTATCTTAATTTGAAAAGCAAGAATGTAAGTTTTATAAGCAGGCCCATTTTTGGTTCACAACCTGGGTTGTTCTTGCTGATTTGTGACTAAATGCTGTTTAGGGTTCCGAACCAACAATTGGCTGACTCCTTAGCTTATATGCTTTCTTTATCAAATAAAGATAGCAAGAGAACAAAGAAAAAATATAATAGGAGTAATTTAGAAAGTTGCTTAAAATTGCATGCTCTATTTGAATTATGAAAGAAAAAAAATTGGGTTTAGTATCCCTTTAACTATTTCACATTAGTAGCATCATCAATATACGGTATACATGGTAGATAAACATAAACAAAATCTCTTTTAAACAAATGTATTTTTTCAAGACAATATATGTTTTATATTTGCTAAATTAAAAAGCAATATATATATATATATATATATATTTACATATAGCCTTTCTTGTAATGTGTTGTTTTTCTTTTGTGTTCTTGTTGTAGTGATACAAATGAAGTGGATATACCGCCAAACACTAGAGTGGGTACAAAACGCTATATGCCTCCAGAAGTGCTTGATGAGAGTTTAAATAGAAACCATTTCCAGTCCTACATCATGGCTGACATGTATAGCTTTGGTCTTATCCTCTGGGAAGTAGCAAGAAGATGTATATCAGGAGGTAACATCATTAGAAAACTATTTATGTTATTTCAAATGAATATGTTTTATCTCTGTTGAACTGAGTTCTCAAATTTGAGTGAAAATTATCAGCAACTACGTAAGTTTTCTGATAATTTGTTTAATGTTTCTACACACAAGGATCTATCTATCTATCTATCTATCTATCTATCTATCTATCATCTATCTATCTATATATCTATCTATCTATCTATCGTATCCCATTTTCTCTTTGTCTGTCTTAAATCTGCTGTTGCACGTAATATAATAGTAAACTGATATAAATTGTTCTAAGTAGAATAAACATATCTAATTCCCTGTGTAAACACAAATTTGAAAATTTCTTAAATCTTATTTCCAATGGAAAATTACAAATTTGTATTTTTTTCTTTATTTCCTATGTAAAAATACAAATGTTATGTAGTTCTATTCTTAATCTTATTTCCAATTTAAAAATACAAATTTCCTATATAAATTACACACTTATATAATTGTTTACTTTAAATGATTTCCTTTGTAAAAATACAAAATTCTAGTTTCTTTTTATTTCAGGTATATTAGAAGAGTACCAATTGCCCTATCATGACGTAGTTCCAAGTGACCCCTCTTATGAAGACATGAGGGATGTTGTGTGCATAAGAAGGTTGCGACCATCATTTCCAAACAGATGGAGCAGTGATGAGGTACAGTATATAAACAGAGAGGTGTATAAACCTTCACAATTCAGATAACACATGCAATACTCCCATTGCCATATTCTGCATAGTCTTTTTATAAGCACACTCACACACACCAACTACTACTGAGCATGTGCAAGAGTTTACCATATATATATACGTATATGAGTCTGTGATTGCCTAATTGCTGTCACATGATACAGAAAGGCAGTACATTTAAAAAAAAGTGCTGTTGCATTGTCTTTTTATTATGCACTTGTTAGTTATATAATTCCATAGCCATTTTAATGGTTTCTAGAACTGGTGAACTACTGATTTTCCTTTCCTAACAGAATAATATAAATTTGTAGCCATAAAAAAAACCTCTTTTAAGAAGATAAAAAGGTAAATTTCCTTTAACTTATCCATCGTGTTTAAATTATTAAATTCTATGATGAATCAGCTCAAATTGTCTTTTTTATGTCACATGAAGTAAATAGTGTCCTTTGATTAATGATGCCAGTAGAATAATGTGATATGATTTAGTTGAGAGAAAGATAAAAACATTGAAAACTCCATCGACACCATATGTATCTTAAATAAATCATTTTATTGATTATGTTGCATCCTAGTCAGCTAAAGGTTAAACTAGAATGTATCTTTTTGTTTTATCCACAGAGTCTGAGACAGATGGGAAAACTTATGACAGAGTGTTGGGCTCATAACCCAGCTTCGCGCCTCACAGCTCTGCGCGTGAAGAAGACGTTAGCCAAAATGTCAGAGTCTCAGGACATAAAGCTTTGATTTAGCACATTGCTACTTTATTAGAAGCCTATGGATATGGACATATTTTTATGACTGAAAACCTAAAGAGATTTTTTTTTTTAACATTGAACATCAGCGTTCACCATGGATACCATGAACTAACCAAGTCTTTGTCTAGACTATTGAACCATCAGGACTTTCTGGAGATAATGTCAAGGACTCTTACTGAATCGCCTGCTGTGCATGGGAACATGGTTTAAATGACTAGATGAAAAAATTAGCACGTTGCTTTCTGTGAAAGTCATTACATTTTTAATGTTTGAGACAAAATCTTGTGATAATAAAAAATAATAAGTCCATTGTTATTATAATAATGATTTTTATATATATATATATTGTTATGAAATAATGGATTAAAGAAAGGTACATGAAACAAGATCTAAACGTTATTACGTTGTTATCTATAAAAAGATAAATGTTGAATAAGAAGAATCAGCTGTGTAGTTTGTGTCAATTGTTGGATTCACTTTCTGATACTTACTTTTTATCTCATTACATGTTTTGGTCAAACTATTTTTAAGCAAGATTTAAGGTCAAGATATATATAGCTATTGGCTAGCACTGTTTTGATTAAAGGGACAGTCTACACCAGAATTGTTATTGTTTAAAAAGATAGATAATCTCTTTATTACCCATTCCTCTGGTTTGCATAACCAACACAGTTATAATAATATACTTTTTACCTCTGTGATTACCTTGTATCTAAGCCTCTGAAGACTGCCACCTTATTTCAGTTCTTTTGACAGACTTGCATTTTAGCCAACCAGTGCTGACTCCTAGGTAACTCCACAGTCATGAGCACAATGTTATCTATATGGCACACATATAGAATGCCCTCTAGTTGTGAAAAAATGTCAAAATGCTTTCAGATAAGAGGTAGCCTTCAAGGGCTAAGAAATTACGATATGAACCTCCTAGGTTTAGCTTTCAACAAAGAATACAAAGAATACAAAGCAAACTTGATGATAAAAGTAAAGAGTGTATTACATTGTTTAAATATAGCTCCTTTATCTTTATTTTGTCATTTGTGAAATTGCTGCTTTTGCCTCTTGTACCCCAGCTGTACTGAACATTTCAGTACTTAAGTATTCACTTTAGAAAAGCTATGTAAACACAGCCAGCAGAAGAAATTACACTCCCAGTGGGAGGTGGAAAAGATTGGAGCTAAAATTTTAATTTTTAATTGCTCTCTAAAATATTGGGGTTTGGTATATAGACACAGATAAGTTAAGGAAGTCATTGTGCGTAAAAAAGGGATACAATAAGGCGGTCAGATCTCACTGCTAGCTCAGTTTATTTTATTGGGTTGTGGTTTCAAAGAGCAAAATGAGCTGATTCATACACAAAAATAAACTTAAATGATATATTACCTATACATTTTACACTCTGCAATTTGTATAACAAGTTTTTGGAAACACATTAAGGGGGGGTCTTATTTTACAGTACACTGTCCCTTTAAAGGGCCACTGTAAGTAAATATTTTCTATGCCTGTTACTAACTAACTACCCCAAATACGCTTTTTATCAATAGCATTTCATTAACATATCTCTACCGTATATCAGAAATCTTGTCTGCAAATTTAATTGTTTTCCAAACCCACTCTGTGGGTATCCTTTGCTCTGTACCAATCCGTTTACAATACCTAGGTTTCAAAATGGCGCTTTAAACACAAAGTTATTGGTTTAAGTATTTTGAACACACAGTGCTGAAAATAGTGGGCAGGATAATGTGACATCATCGGCGAATAAAAGATATAACTTTTAGAACGTTATGAAACTTCGTTTTGGAGAAAATATAGGTCAGTAGGTTTTAATTAATGTTTATTAACTTTAATATGTTAGTTGTTTAGCTTAAAAATTATAACAGAAAGTAATCCTTTAAACTTTAGTGTAACTTTAAAGTGAATGTAAACTTTGACTAATGTGTGCCCGGTTTTTAAAAATCCTTTTAAAAACAGGGACACTTTCATACATCAAAGTTTACATTTCACTGTTTTTTTAAAAAAATACTTACCTTTTCTTCTTGAAAGCCGGACCAGCGATTCCCCTGCCTGCCGCTTGTCTCTTCTTACATCAGAAATGAAGAATCCCGTGATTGGAGGAAGCCGGATTCTTAATTTCTGCCATAAGAAGAGACGAGCGGCAGGCGGGGGATCACAGGTCCAGCATTCAAGAAGAAAAGGTAAGTATTTTAACAAAACCGCTGAAATATAAACTTTGATGAATTAAAGTGCCCCTGATTTTAATAGGATTTTTAAAAACCGGGCACACATTCATCAAAGCTTACATTCACTTTAAATAGAATCATCCATCAAAAATCAAGGTTAACAGGGCAGTAAACACTTTGATATTGTAATATAAAATGTTTAATTACGGTATATGTTGTAAACAACTTTACAATGCACTTTATTTATTTGTTCTCCTTTTTCTGAGAATTGGAAATGCACATGACAGATTTCACAAACTATTATAAAATCAGAAACTGCAAAACAATGCAAGCTTTTTTAACAATATGATAGTGTCTAGCCTTGTCTATTCACCTAACAAATTTTGATTTGCTCCACCAAATAAGGCAAGTGATGGGCAAGATGGTTATTAAATAACAATTGTAACAAACAAAGGGCTCCATGAACGAAGCAGCTTAAAGGGACAGTATACACCAATTTTCGTATAACTGCATGTAATATACACTACTATAAAGAATAATATGCACAGATACTGATCTAAAAATCGAGTATAAAACCGATTAAAAACTTACTTAGATGCTCCCAGTTTAGCTCTGTTGAAAAGGTTAGCTGGAACACCCAGTGAAAGTGGTTGTTTAGCAAAAAAAAGCAGACCATCCCCCTTCCTTTGCATATGAAAAGACCCTTTACACAAACAGGAGCAAGCTGGAGTAGGTATACATCAGTATACTTCTAAAACTTTGGGGCTTGGTTAGGAGTCTGAAAATCAGCGCAATGTTATTTAAAAATAAGCAAAACTATACATTTAAAATTAAACCTGTATGGGCTATATAAATGGATCATCTACAAAACATTTATGCAAAGAAAAATCTAGTGTATAACCCCTTAAGGACAAGGCCATTTTTCAATGTTTTACCCTTAAAGGGATGGTAAACTCTTCTATATAACTTTTAAAAAGTTCATGCCATATTTTTTATTACTTCTCTTAAATACATTTTTTTATTCATCTAATATCTTATAGATAATGCTCCTCTGCCAGCCTCCCTCCTCTGTTTTTCTTTTCTTCCCTTTTTTTCTGCCCAATCAAAAACTTAGCCATCTGGACCATTGAACATATGTATTTCATTACAAGCATAGTAACCACAGTCTGTCAGTGCTTGTTACTTTTCTGCATGAGTGGCACAAAATAGAGGATTTATAATTTACCTCAACTTACTGATGTTCAACAAAATTTCTAATTTTTGTAAATGCTCTTTTTTTTCTTTTTCCTTACAAATTTTATCACTGATGATTCTAGAAATGTGTACAGCAGTCCCGTCTGCTATACACATCACTATCATCAGCGTCGCTTTCAGTATTTTTTATTTCTCCTTTCTCTCTTGACATTTTTGGGTCTCAAATAGTAAAGTGATGTGTACAGCAGTTTCTCCTGCTATACACATCACTATCATCAGACCTGCGTGTTCTTTACACAGGAACGCTTCCTCCGTTTTATCTCTTTTACCTTGAGTAGATTGACGTGTACAGCAGTCCCGCCCGCTGTACACGTCACTAGGATCTGAGCCGCACGTTCAGAACACAGGAACGCTTCCTCCTTTCTTCTATTTTTTTTACTATCAGCAGATTGACGCAGTGGCGTAGCGTGGCTTGTCAGCGCCCAGGGCAAGGCAAGAATTGCGCCCCCCTAACCCATTAGCACTGACTGAGTCTCTTCCACCCGTACAGTAGGGATTGGCAAATTTGCTTTGAATCTAGCCAGCTCAACAACTTAGGAGACAGGTTTTTGTTTTAAAACAAACAAAGCTTTATTTTTAACAACAAAAATATATAATATATATAGAATTGTAAACTCTACATTCATCCTTAAAAATTAGGTTGCAGACAGCCATTACTTTATCATACATTGTACATTATAGAACTTAACAATTACATTTTTTTTTTTTGGTTTAATATTGAAACATAGGATTTCATTTTTAAAATACATCTGAGCCAGCATGCCAGAGTGTGAGAGTGATCTATGCTGCTTTAAAGTGAAAGCCGGTTAATTTTTTTTCTTTCATGTAATTAGCAAGAGTCCATGAGCTAGTGACGTATGGGATATACATTCCTACCAGGAGGGGCAAAGTTTCCCAAACCTCAAAATGCCTATAAATACACCCCTCACCACACCCACAAATCAGTTTTACAAACTTTGCCTCCTATGGAGGTGGTGAAGTAAGTTTGTGCTAGATTCTACATTTATATGCGCTCCGCAGCAGGTTGGAGCCCGGTTTTCCTCTCAGCGTGCAGTGAATGTCAGGGATGTGAGGAGAGTATTGCCTATTTGAATTCAATGATCTCCTTCTACGGGGTCTATTTCATAGGTTCTCTGTTATCGGTCGTAGAGATTCATCTCTTACCTCCCTTTTCAGATCGACGATATACTCTTATATATATACCATTACCTCTGCTGATTTTCGTTTCAGTACTGTTTTGGCTTTCTACAACATGTAGATGAGTATCCTGGGGTAAGTAAGTCTTATTTTCTGTGACACTCTAAGCTATGGTTGGGCACTTTTTTATAAAGTTCTAAATATATGTATTCAAACATTTATTTGCCTTGACTCAGGATGTTCAACATTCCTTATTTCAGACAGTCAGTTTCATATTTGGGATAATGCATATGAATAAATCAATTTTTTTCTTACCTTAAAATTTGACTTTTTCCCTGTGGGCTGTTAGGCTCGCGGGGGCTGAAAATGCTTCATTTTATTGCGTCATTCTTGGCGCTGACTTTTTTGGCTCAAAATTTTTTTTCTGTTTCCGGCGTCATACGTGTCGCCGGAAGTTGCGTCATTTTTGACGTTCTTTTGCGCCAAAAGTGTCGGCGTTCCGGATGTGGCGTCATTTTTGGCGCCAAAAGCATTTAGGTGCCAAATAATGTGGGCGTCATTTTTGGCGCTAAAAAAATATGGGCGTCACTATTGTCTCCACATTATTTAAGTCTCATTATTTATTGCTTCTGGTTGCTAGAAGCTTGTTCACTGGCATTTTTTCCCATTCCTGAAACTGTCATTTAAGGAATTTGATCAATTTTGCTTTATATGTTGTTTTTTCTATTACATATTGCAAGATGTCCCACGTTGAAACTGAGTCAGAAGATACTTCTGGAAAATCGCTGCCTGGTGCTGGAGCTACCAAAGCTAAGTGTATCTGCTGTAAACTTATGGTATCTGTTCCTCCAGCTGTTGTTTGTACTGTTTGTCATGACAAACTTGTTAATGCAGATAATATTTCCTTTAGTACTGTTACATTACCTGTTGCTGTTCCATCAACATCTAATACTCAGAGTGTTCCTGATAACATAAGAGATTTTGTTTCTAAATCCATTAAGAAGGCTATGTCTGTTATTCCTCCTTCTAGTAAACGTAAAAAGTCTTTTAAAACTTCTCTTTTTTCAGATGAATTTTTAAATGAACATCATCATTCTGATTCTGATAATGGTTCTTCTGGTTCAGAGGATTCTGTCTCAGAGGTTGATGCTGATAAATCTTCATATTTATTTAAAATGGAATTTATTCATTCTTTACTTAAAGAAGTCCTAATTGCATTAGAAATTGAGGATTCTGGTCCTCTTGATACTAAATCTAAACGTTTAGATAAGGTTTTTAAATCTCCTGTAGTTATTCCAGAAGTTTTTCCTGTCCCTGGTGCTATTTCTGAAGTAATTTCCAGGGAATGGGATAATTTGGGTAATTCATTTACTCCTTCTAAACGTTTTAAGCAATTATATCCTGTGCCATCTGACAGATTAGAGTTTTGGGACAAAATCCCTAAGGTTGATGGGGCTGTCTCTACTCTTGCTAAGCGTACTACTATTCCTACGGCAGATGGTACTTCCTTTAAGGATCCTTTAGATAGGAAAATTGAATCCTTTCTAAGAAAAGCTTACTTGTGTTCAGGTAATCTTCTTTGACCTGCTATATCTTTAGCGGATGTTGCTGCAGCTTCAACTTTTTGGTTAGAAGCTTTAGCGCAACAAGTAACAGATCATAATTCTCATAGCATTATTATTCTTCTTCAACATGCTAATAATTTTATTTGTGATGCCATCTTTGATATCATTAGAGTTGATGTCAGGTATATGTCTCTAGCTATTTTAGCTAGAAGAGCTTTATGGCTTAAAACTTGGAATGCTGATATGTCTTCTAAGTCTACTCTGCTTTCCCTTTCTTTCCAGGGTAATAAATTGTTTGGTTCTCAGTTGGATTCTATTATCTCAACTGTTACTGGAGGGAAAGGAACTTTTTTACCACAGGATAAAAAATTGAAAGGTAAATTTAGGTCTAATAATCGTTTTCGTTCCTTTCGTCACAACAAGGAACAAAAGCCTGATCCTTCATCCTCAGGAGCGGTATCAGTTTGGAAACCATCTCCAGTCTGGAATAAATCCAAGCCTTTTAGAAAATCAAAGCCAGCTCCTAAGTCCACATGATGGTGCGGCCCTCATTCCAGCTCAGCTGGTAGGGGGCAGATTACGTTTTTTCAAAGAAATTTGGATCAATTCCGTTCACAATCTTTGGATTCAGAACATTGTTTCAGAAGGGTACAGAATTGGCTTCAAGATAAGGCCTCCTGCAAAGAGATTTTTTCTTTCCCGTGTCCCAGTAAACCCAGCGAAGGCTCAAGCATTTCTGAAATGTGTTTCAGATCTAGAGTTGGCTGGAGTAATTATGCCAGTTCCAGTTCTGGAACAGGGACTGGGGTTTTATTCAAATCTCTTCATTGTACCAAAGAAGGAGATTTCCTTCAGACCAGTTCTGGATCTAAAAATTTTGAATCGTTATGTAAGGATACCAACATTCAAAATGGTAACTATAAGGACTATCCTGCCTTTTGTTCAGCAAGGGCATTATATGTCTACAATAGATTTACAGGATGCATATCTGCATATTCCGATTCATCCAGATCACTATCAGTTTCTGAGATTCTCTTTCCTAGACAAGCATTACCAGTTTGTGGCTCTGCCGTTTGGCCTAGCTACAGCTCCAAGAATGTTTACAAAGGTTCTCGGTGCCCTTCTGTCTGTAATCAGAGAACAGGGTATTGTGGTATTTCCTTATTTGGACGATATCTTGGTACTTGCTCAGTCTTCACATTTAGCAGAATCTCATACGAATCGACTTGTGTTGTTTCTTCAAGATCATGGTTGGAGGATCAATTTACCAAAAAGTTAATTGATTCCTCAGACACAGGTAACCTTTTTAGGTTTCCAGATAGATTCAGTGTCCATGACTCTATCTTTGACAGACAAGAGACGTCTAAAATTGATATCAGCTTGTCGAAACCTTCAGTCACAATCATTCCCTTCGGTAGCCTTATGCATGGAAATTCTAGGTCTTATGACTGCTGCATCGGAAGCGATCCCCTTTGCTCGTTTTCACATGCGACCTCTTCAGCTCTGTATGCTGAACCAGTGGTGCAGGGATTACACAAAGATATCTCAATTAATATCTTTAAAACCGATTGTACGACACTCTCTGACGTGGTGGACAGATCACCATCGTTTAGTTCAGGGGGCTTCTTTTGTTCTTCCGACCTGGACTGTAATTTCATCAGATGCAAGTCTTACAGGTTGGGGAGCTGTGTGGGGGTCTCTGACAGCACAAGGGGTTTGAGAATCTCAGGAGGTGAGATTACCGATCAATATTTTGGAACTCCGTGCAATTTTCAGAGCTCTTCAGTTTTGGCCTCTTCTAAAGAGAGAATCGTTCATTTGTTTTCAGACAGACAATGTCACAACTGTGGCATACATCAATCATCAAGGAGGGACTCACAGTCCTCTGGCTATGAAAGAAGTATCTCGAATTCTGGTATGGGCGGAATCCAGCTCCTGTCTAGTTTCTGCGGTTCATATCCCAGGTATAGACAATTGGGAAGCAGATTATCTCAGTCGCCAAACGTTACATCCGGGCGAATGGTCTCTTCACCCAGAGGTATTTCTTCAGATTGTTCAAAGGTGGGGACTTCCAGAAATAGATCTGATGGCCTCTCATCTAAACAAGAAACTTCCCAGGTATCTGTCCAGATCCAGGGATCCTCAAGCGGAAGCAGTGGATGCATTGTCACTTCCTTGGAAGTATCATCCTGCCTATATCTTTCCGCCTCTAGTTCTTCTTCCAAGAGTAATCTCCAAGATTCTGAAGGAATGCTCGTTTGTTCTGCTGGTAGCTCCAGCATGGCCTCACAGGTTTTGGTATGGGGATCTTGTCCGGATGGCCTCTTGCCAACCGTGGACTCTTCCGTTAAGGCCAGACCTTCTGTCGCAAGGTCCTTTTTTCCATCAGGATCTCAAATCCTTAAATTTAAAGGTATGGAGATTGAACGCTTGATTCTTAGTCAAAGAGGTTTCTCTGACTCTGTGATTAATACTATGTTACAAGCTCGTAAATCTGTATCTAGGGAGATATATTATAGAGTCTGGAAGACTTATATTTCTTGGTGTCTTTCTCATCATTTTTCCTGGCATTCTTTTAGAATTCCGAGAATATTACAGTTTCTTCAGGATGGTTTGGATAAAGGTTTGTCTGCAAGTTCCTTGAAAGGACAAATCTCTGCTCTTTCTGTTCTTTTTTCACAGAAAGATTGCTAATCTTCCTGATATTCATTGTTTTGTACAAGCTTTGGTTCGTATAAAACCTGTCATTAAGTCAATTTCTCCTCCTTGGAGTTTGAATTTGGTTCTGGGGGCTCTTCAAGCTCCTCCGTTTGAACCTATGCATTTATTGGACATTAAATTACTTTCTTGGAAAGTTTTGTTCCTTTTGGCCATCTCTTCTGCCAGAAGAGTTTCTGAATTATCTGCTCTTTCTTGTGAGTCTCCTTTTCTGATTTTTCACCAGGATAAGGCGGTGTTGCGAACTTCTTTTAAATTTTTTCCTAAGGTTGTGAATTCCAACAACATTAGTAGAGAAATTGTGGTTCCTTCATTATGTCCTAATCCTAAGAATTCTAAGGACAAATCATTGCATTCTTTGGATGTAGTTAGAGCTTTGAAATATTATGTTGAAGCTACTAAGAATTTCCGAAAGACTTCTAGTCTATTTTTTATCTTTTCCGGTTCTAGGAAAGGTCAGAAGGCCTCTGCCATTTCTTTGGCATCTTGGTTGAAATCTTTAATTCATCATGCTTATGTTGAGTCGGGTAGAACTCCGCCTCAAAGGATTACAGCTCATTCTACTAGGTCAGTTTCTACTTCCTGGGCGTTTAGGAATGAAGCTTCGGTTGATCCGATTTGCAAAGCAGCAACTTGGTCTTCTTTGCATACTTTTACTAAATTCTACCATTTTGATGTGTTTTCTTCTTCTGAAACTGTCTTTGGTAGAAAAGTACTTCAGGCAGCTGTTTCAGTTTGAATCTTCTGCTTATATTTTCAGTTTTTTTCTTTATAAGATTTAAACTTTATTTTTGGGTGTGGATTTTTTTCAGCGGAATTGGCTGTCTTTATTTTATCCCTCCCTCTCTAGTGACTCTTGCGTGGAAGATCCACATCTTGGGTAGTCATTATCCCATACGTCACTAGCTCATGGACTCTTGCTAATTACATGAAAGAAAACATAATTTATGTAAGAACTTACCTGATAAATTCATTTCTTTCATATTAGCAAGAGTCCATGAGGCCCACCCTTTTTTTGTGGTGGTTATGATTTTTTTGTATAAAGCACAATTATTCCAATTCCTTATATTTATGCTTCTCACTTTTTTCTTATCACCCCACTTCTTGGCTATTCATTAAACTGATTTGTGGGTGTGGTGAGGGGTGTATTTATAGGCATTTTGAGGTTTGGGAATCTTTGCCCCTCCTGGTAGGAATGTATATCCCATACGTCACTAGCTCATGGACTCTTGCTAATATGAAAGAAATTAATTTATCAGGTAAGTTCTTACATAAATTATGTTTTTTCAAATTAATTTTTAACCTGGGTTAAACATACAAGATGTAGATCATCTACATCTTGTATGTTTTTACCCAGGTTAAAAATGAATTTGAAATAAAATAATCGTCTTTCACTTATCTACATCTTGTATGTTTTATTTTACCCAGGTTAAAAATGAATTTGAAATAAAATAACCAGCTTTCACTTTAATCAGCATAGATCACTCTCACACTCTGGCAAGCTGGCTGGCTCAGACTCTGGGTCCTTTGGAAGTTCTATCTTGGCTGGCTCGCTCACAGTGACTCTGGGTCCTTTGGAAGTTGTAACTTGGCTGGCTGGCTCAGAGTGACTCTGGGTCCTTTGGAACTTGGCTGGCTGGCCCTGGGACGTCACCTGGGTAACGGTAGAGGCTAAGCTACATTTTGTGCACGTTGCTATTTCCAATCCCCATTCCCCAGGGCCCAGGCAAAACAGCAACAGGTCCTATAATAATTTAATTATAATTCTGGCTGGCAGTGGCACTGGTGGTCTGGTCCTGATACGGACCCGGTGATGAGTTCGGTAATTTTGGTTGACACTATTTACCTTATCGTTGCAGGCGCGGCGTGCTAGTCAGTCTGACTCCACTCTGGCTCTGCTGCTCTGACTTCTTCCTCCCTCCTGACATGTGCACTGGGAGTGGGAGTGGACCGTGCTAACTAGTGACGTAAATGCTAGTCTAGCGTCAAGTAACGATCGGATAGGATTACACTCATAAATTATGATAATTAAATCATTACACAGCACGTCTTGACTTCAGTGTAGTAGACAGTTCACTTGAGAGACAGAACGGCTGGGCGCAGGCGCCTGTCAAATTTTTTAGCCTCCCTGTAGCGCCCCTGGGAGTGGGACTGTGACGGTCTACTGTCTTGAGATGGTGGGGACTGGGGAGACTGGGAGCCGAGCATTTTGTGCCCCTCAGAATTATGCGCCCTGGGCGACCGTCCCTGTGGCCCCCCCCACGCTACGCCACTGGATTGACGTGTACAGCTGTCCCGCCTGCTGTACACGTCACTAGGAAGAAACCTTTCACAGTAAATGGGCATTTTCAAATTATGGTTGCTTTTAGCCACCTTCCCTCCAATCGTATTGCTTTTTCAAGAAGATTGACATGTACAGCAGTCCCGCCCACTGTATATGTCACTGTTATAGGTAGAGCATTCCCATTATAGCAGAGGAACCCTTCTCATTATTCAATCTTGTGCGCTTTTTTTCATAACAAAAGCCTATACCTCCAATCAGCTCTTGTCTAAAATTACTGGAGCTTATAGCACCAACTAAACACCAGTTAATACACAGGAGCAATCAAGCTCCCCTAGTAACAGGTGTTCACAAGCCCCTTATATTTATATCTGGTCTGCTAAGTAAACAGATGATTAGAAGATTTTCTGTTTACTTGCAGGAAGTGTATTCTACTGAATAATCCCTAACGAACATTATCCAAGCAAAAAAGCCAAGTAAGTTGTTTAGATAATGTTTGTTAGGGATTATTCAGTAGAATACACTTTCTGCAAGTAAACAGAAAATCTTCTAATCATCTGTTTACTTAGCAGACCGGATAGAAACATAAAGGGCTTGTGAACACGTGTTACTAGGGGAGCTTGATTCCAATTTTTTTTTTTTAAATTAGCGATAGTTACGCTGTAACACTGATATCTGTTAGGAATCCCTGAATATCCCTTTACATGTATAAATTTATTTTTAGTAGACAACCCAAAGTATTGATCTAGGCCCTTTTTTGGTATATTTCATGCCAACATTTCACCGCCAAATGCGATAAAAAAAAAAAAATCGCTAACTTTTTCAAAAACTTTTTCACAAACTTTAGGTTTCTCACTGAAATTATTTACAAACAGCTTATGTAATTATATCACAAATGGTTGTAAATGCTCCTCTGGGATCCCCTTTGTTTAGAAATAGCAGACATATTTGGCTTTGGCGTAGATTTTTAATAATTAGAAGGCAGCTAAATGTTGCTGCGCACCACACTTGTATTATGCCCAGCAGTGAAGGGGTTAATTAGGTAGCTTGAAGGGAGCTTGTAGGGTTAATTTTAGCTTTAGTGTAGAGATCAGTCTCCCACCTGACACATCCCACCCCTAAACCCTCCCTGACCCCTCACAAACAGCTCTATTCCCTCCCCCATCCCACAATTGTGACAACCATCTTAAGTACTGGCAGAAAGTCTGCCAGTACTAAATTAAAAGCCTTTTTTTTTAAGCATTTTTTTAAAAAACATAAATAGTTTCTGCAGTGTAGGTTCCCCCCTAACCCCCAACCTCCACGATCCCCCCCCAAACAGCTCTCTTAACCTCCCCTCTCTTCCTATTTGTCGAAATTTTAGACACTGGCAGCTGCCTGCCAGTACCCAATTTCTTAACAAATTAGCTTTTTTTATTTTTTTACCCCATTTTTCTGTAGTGTAGCTGCCCCCTCAATATCCTACCCCCCTCTTCCTTCCAGATCCCATTTCAAACAATATTTCCCCTCTTCATTCTCCATTCTCCCTCTTGCATAGATCTATCGGTCGGTTGCACGCCCGCCCCCCCCCTTGCGAGCTCCCGTCCACCTTCCCGGAACAGTGGCCGGAATTAGTCCCGCTTCCCTGCAGCTGCTCCCACCCACCAACGATCGGCACCATTGCTGGCCGATGCAGAGGGGGCCAAAGAGTGGCCCTTTCTGCATCAGTGTGCCAAAAAAGGTATTGCAGTGATGCCTCAATATCAAGGCAACAAGGAAATACCTTTATAGCGGTTAGAAGCAATTAGGAACGCTTAAAGTCGCTTTAAACCCCTAATGATGTACAGGGTATGTCGTTGGTTTTTAACGACTAGTTTGTGTATGACGTACCCTGTACGACGTGTGTCGTTAGCAGTTAATGTCCCTTTAAGCTGCTCTGGAGCTCTTGCAGGACAGGTTCCCAAAAGCGAGCCTGCTTTCCTCAATATAAGAAGCAGCAGTCATTAGACGGCTGTTTCTTACACTCTTCGCCACTTTTTCTTTCTCTTTTCTTAGATGGTGAAGAGAAATCACTGAGAGCTTGCTTGCTCTCAGTAATTGACTGTCCCTTCTCTCAGGCGGAGTGTGTAATGCATACGGGCAATTGGATGAACAGATCTGCTGCCCGTATGCAGTGAAGGTGTGCAGACAGCTTCTCAAGTTGAGAAGCTGTCCATACACCTTTTAATACATGGAGGGGCCCAAAGTGATAATACATTCATATTTTTTAACTTGACCTAGTGTGTTAATTTATTGTAAAACCACAAGAAAATATTGTAATTATAAGGTGTTTACTATCTCTTTAAATAGTATTCCTTACTGAGGGTCAGTAATTACCAGTGTTTCGTTAGATGGCTGTATCTGTCAGTACATTATATAAAAAGATGTCTTTTGAAAATAGACTGAAGATTGAATGCAAGGTACCACAATTAATTTAGGGTACCTTGCATTCCTATTGACTGAAATTTTGAAATCAGCATATAGGATTAGAGCTACTGAAATCCTATTGGCTGTTCAAATCACCCAATAAGATTTTAGTAGCTCTCATCCTATTGGCTAATTTCAAAATTTCAGCCAATAGGAATGCAAGGTACCCCAATAAATATGGGGTACCTTGCATTCAATCTTCAGTTTGCAATGGACGGTCGCATGAAGAGGAGCCACCACGCCTCGGAGGACCGCCGCCGGTGTGGATCCAGACATCGGGAACACAGTTCTGCACCTCCGCTCCGTGCCGCTTTCACTCCAGATAAAGATAGAAGATGATGGATCCGTCTGGAAGAAGACCTTCTCCGCCGGACTTCAGGAACAGTGAGTATCTATTTGAGGCTTAGGTTTAGGCTTTTTTATTTTAATTTTTGGGGTGTTTTTTTTTAGATTAAGGTTTTTTGGGGCTTGAAAAAGAGCTGATTGCCCTTTTAAGGGCAGTAAAAGAGCTTAATGACCTTTTAAGGGCAATGCCCATGCAATGGGTAGTTTAGTTTTTTAGTGTTAGTTTTTTTTATTTTGGGGGGTTAGGTGGGTGGGAAGTTTTTACTGTTAGGAGAGACAGTATGTTTTAGAGGTAAAAGAGTTGTTTAACTTAGGGCAATGCCCTACAAAAGGCCCCTTTAAGGGCTATTGGTAGTTTAGATTAAGGATTTTTTTATTTGGGGGGGGGGGCTTTTTTATTTTCATAGGGATTAGGTATAAAAAAAAATATTTTTGATAAAAAAAAATTCTGTAATGTTAGACTTTTTTATTTTTTGTAATTTAATGTTATTTTTTTAATTTTAATTTTAATTTAGTAGTAATTGGGGTACATTTAATTGGGGTTAATTTAGGGGGTGTTAGGTTAGTAATGAAATTAGCTATTTGCGTTGTGGGGGGGATAGCGTTATAGGGGTTAATGTATTAATATGGGTTATTGCGATGTGGGGGTTTAGAGTAAGGGTTAATTAGGGTTATTGCGATGTGGGGGTTTAGGGGTTAATAGGTTAATTAGGTTATTGCGATGTGGGGGTTTGGTGGTTTAAGGGTTAATAAGCTAATTAGGTTTATTGCGATCTGGGGGGTTGGAGGTTTAAGAGTTAATAGGTTAAATAGGTTTTTTGCGATGTGGGAGTTTTGCTGTTTAGGGGTTAATAGGTAAATTAGGTTTATTGCAATGTGAGTGGTTGGCGGTTACAGGGTTAATATTTTTATTATGTTATTTGCGGATTAGGGGTTAATTACTTTATTGTTTTGCAATGTGGGGGTTGATGGTTTAGGTGTTTGTTAATACTTCGTGCAAGAGGTTAGTTTTTTTTGTTATACTTAGTGCGGGTGGTTACATGTTTTTTAGTTATTTCGTGCTGGCGGTTGCATGTTTTTGTTATAAAACTTCGGGTTTGTCTACGCTGCATCCAGGTGGATTCCGAAAATGGCAGGGTGGTGAAAGTATCCCTTCCATTTTCAGATTGCACACGCAGCCAACATTCTTTTGGCTGCCTCATGCAGCCAACATTCCTTTTAGGATGCGTGCGCAACTGGCGACGGATGCGTTACAAACTTGATTATAGTATAGATTATTATTTATTTATAAAGCGCTAACAGATTCCGCAGCGCTGTCCATGGCTTCAAAGATAAAAGTACAATGGTGAAACAATACAATATAAGACACAATTTAACAGACAAATACAGGGGGAATTGAGGACCCCATTCCCGTGGGAACCTACAAGCTAGATGGGTAGGAGGATGGGAAATAGGAGGTAGAGACTGTAAAGGTGATAATGATGTTAGTAAGGAGTTAGATGAGGGCAACTGTTGGGTAAGGGAAATTAATTTGTTACTGAGTTGGGTGATAAGCTTCCCTGAACAAAAAGATCTTTAGGGAGTGTTTAAAGAAGGACAGAAGGGGAAAGTCTGACAGCTCGAGGAAGTGCTGCACGAGAGAAGTCCTGTAGTCTAGCATGGGAGGAGGTGATAGTAGAGGATGCAAGGAGCAGGTCATTGTTGGATCTTAGGGGACGGGCTGGAGTATATTTGTCGATGAGTGAGGACAGATAGGTGGGTCAACATTGGTTATGGCTTTGTAGGCCAGGGTAGGTCAGGGTGACATTTTTTTTAAATATATGCACAACATCAAACAGATAAATATATTTCCAAATGGTACCAAACAATTAACAGACTACGCCAATTGCAGAACAAAAAATGTTGTGTACTGCTTACAGTGTACCTGTCCATGGATGTTTGTTAGGATTGCATCTATGGAAATACGCTCTCGCCTGGGTGAACATATAAATAACATCAAGAATGGCCCAGAGGATGCAAAGAGAGGGAAAAATCTAACCTCAGTGGCGAGACATTTCTTACCCTGCCATAAAGCAAAACCAGATGTGAAAATGACAGTCTTGCAAGTAATAAAGACTGGCATTCGAGGAGGTAATACTGAACGTATGTTGCTACAATCTGAAAGTAAATGGATCTTCTGGCTTAATTCCATGACACCAAATGGAATGAATGAGAATGATGGCTATGGTTCCTTCTTGTAAAAAATACAGAAAAAAGTATGAAAAGATCAAGACAAGATCCCGAAATAGAACAAAAACAAGAATAAAAGTTACAAGTCCGATAATTTGGTTAATCTCATCTGGATTTGAATAAGAAAAAAAAAGTAAAACGTATATGGATCCCTCACTCTGCATGTTAAAAGTATAACAACAGATATTTGGACACTTGAGTTAAAATAATCTTAGTATATAAACAGTTTCCCCTCTAAATGTATGATCAAAATTTACTATACTATAATAGGTCTCTTGAAATGGATATTTGTGCCTATTGCCCCAATGTATTTATATGTATAATTATTTTATAAAAGATATTCCTAATAATATTGGAAGCTGTTTGATGGGTTTCATGGATTATTATACTACAGTGTCAGACAGGCAATCCCTATGAACTCCTTGTAAAATTGTATAAATACCTACTCTAATTTATGAATAAGTATGTAGTAATTGCACGAATCCAAATATCAGTTTTCATGCCAGTGCGAATGTACCTTTACAACCGCATAATCGATAGACTGGTTGATTATGTAATTTTGGGATCAATGTGCCGTTTTATTGTGATGAGGTTAATAATTTGCATGGCGTTTAATGCTCGTGGGGTATCACAAATGTGTATTTCTATACCCTTTTTTATTTTTTACGTATTCAAGATGGGAAAACCGGACTATACAAATACAATTGTGCAAGTTCTCCCACTTAAGAATATGAGAGAGGCCTGTAATTTTCATCATAGGTATACCTCAACTATGAGAGACAAAATGTGGAAACAAATCCAGACAATCACATTGTCTGATTTGGAAAGAATTTATTTGCATATTATGGTGGAAAATAAGTATTTGGTCACCTACAAACAAGCAAGATTTGTGGCTTTCACAGACTTGTATCTTCTTCTTTAAGAGTCTCCTCTGTCCTCCACTCATTACCTGTATTAATGGCACCTGTTTGAACTTGTTATCAGTATAAAAAACACCTGTCCACGGGGGCGTGTCCGTGCAGCGTTCTGATGAGGACGCATCTTCTGAATGCTCCGACAGAAAAACTGATAATCCGCCGATTATTGTTAATAGCAGCAGGATTAAGATCATATCATATTAAGGCATCACACTGTCACTGACTGTGACCCGGCAATTAATTCCTTGCTTGCTTTTATGAACTCTGAGATTCAGATCGGAAAAAGGAGGCCTAGGGCGGCGGCCCATTGTTAGGCATACACCTCCCCCCCTGAGAAGAAACAGGGTGTCAGCGCTGTCGGTAGACTCCGACTTGCTGAAATTTCTTCACCGCATAGAAACGGGAAAGCAAGCTGTACTGGGGGACAGCAACATCAGCGCCTATTGATCAACTCTTTTTTCTCCCCTGCTACGCCCGGAAGACATCTGATATAATGGACGCAGCAGAAATGGGACATATACAGCAACCTGACAGCCACCTACGGAAAATTTAACAACTTATGCAAAACCTGATGGATAGGGCACCGTATGACTTCCTAATACAGCGCATACAAATAAGCCTGCACAAGCCTCCAGAAACGGAAATCATGTTTGATATAGTGCCGCAGACGCAAACAAGTACTTCCCAAAGCCAGCATGGCCACCCGCCATTACAGAGAATCTGCATGGAGCACAGCAACAATTTTCAAGGAGAACTGATTACGAAACCTCTCCCACAGCTCCTGCCTTCGTCTGCCGGCATTTCAAGGAAACATAGTGATCACACCTCCCAGCCTAAGGGGGTACCTTTGGCGGAGGCCCCGCGCCTTCGGGCAAGCAAGAAGAAGATATCATACACCACGGCAGATGAGGAGGCAGGAATGTGCAACTTACTAATGCCGGCAAAGCAGCTATCAGACCAAATGGTGAGGAGATCCGCAAACATATATCATGCCAGTGCCTGGCAAAACATCCCCTGCCCACACATAAGCGGTCGTGCCCGGAGGAAGGGAGAGGGGTAGTCGGCAAACCTTAGACATATTGCTCAGAAGCTTACAAGTAGTACTAATAACAAAAATGGATTCAGAGGTGAGAAAGCTAACCTACCCCTCACGGCACAACCAGACCTCAAAAACAATAATCTCTTAGCCAATATAGAGAACATTGCTATGCAGCAGGTAAATCCTGGAGACTGACCACATGAACTTTTGGCTTTTGCCATATGAAATATGCAGATTCCTCATAGACAAATTGATGGCGTTTGCCTTTTTGTAGGGTTTGGTGGTTATATTAAATCCTCCGTTTAATTCAGTTTCTCTGACTTTAAAATTGCTTTTAGCAACTATTTAAGCTCCTTAGGTGTATTGCATATCAGGTAGGGGTTTTAGCCAATTTATGATTGTGAACGCTGAAAAATGTAAATATCTATAAAATTGCTACGCAGATGAAGATCGACAAGCTAGACTGCAATATAAGAGGATAGATTGTAATGTTCAAATATACTGTTACCCACATATTTCTTGTATAATGCGCAATAGCATATAAGAGATGGAGTGTCACATATGTTATTTCACCCACATGGCCAGCGGCCGAGGCCTAAGTAGGGTGGATTGATCAATGTTCACATACCAACCTCCAGGTAGAAAAACAGTAGCATCTTATATTTGCAGGCGATACAGATTGCAGTTTGGCAATATAATCTTACAAACATATCCAGCAGCATGTGCTGTGCCCCTTGCAAACGTTCTTGCATTAGCATTTAAAGCATAAAAAGGCACCTACAGGCGACTTAGTTTTAGTTTTAGTATCTGCTTAACCTTTCTCTAAAGTAAGCTCAGTTTTGGCTTTTTCTCTTTTTCTTCCCCTCTATCCCCTGTTCCCTTCCCTCACCCCTTATCCTTTCCCCTCACATATGCCCAGACAGGCTAAATAATGACATATATATGGCATATATAGTTTAAAACAGGGCCTTGCAAGATACACTCAGATGTGATGAGAGTCATATTACATGTTAAAGTTGGTATATAAGATGTATATGATGTATACTATGGGTATACTATGGGTTTTTCACAAACATTATATTGAAGCAATATATCGTCAAACTATTATGTATTACTCTCACTGTATATTCAAATTATGATGTGTATGTTCAGTTTATATCAATAAAGCTCTTTTGAAAACTAAAAAAAAAAAAAAAACACCTGTCCACAACCTCAAACAGTCACACTCCAAACTCCACTATGGTGAAGACCAAAGAGCTGTCAAAGGACACCAGAAACAAAATTGTAGACCTGCACCAGGCTGGGAAGAATGAATCTGCAATAGACAAGCAGCTTGGTGTGAAGAAATCAACTGTGGGAGCAATAATTAGAAAATGGAAGACATACAAACCACTGATAATCTCCCTTGATCTGGGGCTCTATGCAAGATCTCACCCTGTGGGGTCAAAATGATCACAAGAACGGTGAACAAACATCCCAGAACCACACGGGGGGACCTAGTGAATGACCTGCAGAGAGCTGGGACCAACATAACAAAGGCTACCATCAGTAACACACTATGCCGCCAGGGACTCAGATCCTGCAGTGCCAGACGTTTCCCCCTGCTTAAGCCAGTACATGTCCGGGCCCATCTGAAGTATGCTAGAGAGCATTTGGATGATCCAGAAGCAGATTGGGAGAATGTCATATGGTTAGATGAAACCAAAGTAGAACTGTTTGGTAGAAACACAACTCGTCATGTTTGGAGGAGAGAGAATGCTGAGTTGCAACCAAAGAACACCATACCTACTGTAAAGCATGGGGGTGGCAACATCATGCTTTGGGGCTGTTTCTCTGCAAAGGGAACAGGACAACTGATCCATGTACATGAAAGAATGAATGGGGCCATGTATCGTGAGATTTTGAGTGCAAACCTCCTTCCATCAGCAAGGGCATTGAAGATGAAACATGGCTGGGTCTTTCAGCAGGACAATGATCCCAAACACACCGCCCGGGCAACGAAGGAGTGGCTTCGTAAGAAGCATTTCAAGGTCCTGGAGTGGCCTAGCCAGTCTCCAGATCTCAACCCCATAGAAAACCTTTGGAGGGAGTTGAAAGTCAGTTTTGCCCAGCGACAGCCCCAAAACTTCACTGCTCTAGAGGGAATCTGCATGCAGGAATGGGCCAACATACCAGCAACAGTGTGTGACAACCTTGTGAAGACTTACAGAAAACGTTTGACCTCAGACTTTGCCAACAAAGGATATATAACAAAGTATTGAGATGAACTTTTGATATTGACCAAATACTTATTTTCCACCATAATATGCAAATAAATTCTTTCCAAATCAGACAATGTGATTGTCTGGATTTGTTTCCACATTTTGTCTCTCATAGTTGAGGTATACCTATGATGAAAATTACAGGCCTCTCTCATCTTCTTAAGTGGGAGAACTTGCCTAATTGGTGGCTGACTAAATACTTTTTTTCCCCACTGTAAGGTCCGGGTGTTACGGACTATTTTATAACCTACTTACATAAAAGTTAATTTGTCTTAGTTGTGACTTTCACTACCTATATACCTTTTTTGAAGTGAGAGTGAGTGTTTTATATGGTGCTTCTGTTTATCTGTACTTATAACATTATATTGGCACTGAGCACCCTCCACACTCTCTTGTGTGGGTTTACTATATATATTGATTCACACAATAAACATTGTGAAACATAAAAAATCTTAAAAGATTGGAATTGGAGTTTTTTTCAAATTCACCCCTTAAAGGGACAGTCTACACCAGAATTTTTATTGTTTTAAAAGATAGATAATCCCTTTATTACCCATTCCCCAGTTTTGCATAACCAACACAGTTATATTAATATACTTTTAACCTCTGTGATTATCTTGTAACTAAGCCTCTGCAAACTGCCCCTTTATTTCAGTTCTTTTGACAGACTTGCAGTTTAGCCAATCAGTGCCTGCTCCCAGTTAACTTCACGTGCACGAGCACAGTGTTATCTATATGAAATACATGACCTAACACCCTCTAGTGGCGAAAAACTGTTAAAATGCATTCTGAAAAGTGGTGGACTTCAAGGTCTAAGAAATTAGCATATGAACCTCCTAGGTTAAGCTTTCAACAAAGAATACCAAAAGAAAAACGCAAAATTGGTGATAAAAGTAAATTGGAAAATTGTTTAAAATTACATGCTCTATCTGAATCACGAACGTTTTTTTTTTTTGGCCTAGACTGTCCCTTTAAGAGGCCAAATTCCATGAATTCTCCTACCTAAACACAAGTGAGTCAAATCCAGCAACCCAGCTACTGTTAAATGTACCAAAACACTTTGAGATGCACAGTAAAACAACTTTGCAACATACTTTTATTATTTATTTTGCACACTTTTCATGTAAATTAACACACACACACACATATATATATATGTATATATATATATATATATATATATATATATATATATATATATATATATATAGAGAGAGAGAGAGAGAGAGAGAGAGAGAGAGAGAGAGAGAGAGAGAGAGAGAAAACTCCTTGTGTAGTTCATTAAAGGGCCACTGTAAGTAAATATTTTCTATTCCTGTTACTAACTAACTACCCCAAATACGCTTTTTATCAATAGCATTTCATTAACATATCTCTACCGTATATCAGAAATCTTGTCTGCAAATTTAATTGTTTTCCAAACCCACTCCATGGGTATCCTTTGCTCTGTACCAATCCGTTTACAATACCTAGGTTTCAAAATGGCGCTTTAAACACAAAGTTATTGGTTTAAGTATTTTGAACATGCAGTGCTGAAAATAGTGGGCAGGATAACGTGACATCATCGGTGAATAAAAGATATAATTTTTAGAACGTTATGAAACTTCGTTTTGGAGAAAATATAGGTCAGTAGGTTTTAATTAATGTTTATTAACTTTAATATGTTAGTTGTTTAGCTTAAAAATTATAACAGAAAAGTAATCCATTAACAAATCTAGACAGGCCCAAAGGCTTGTTTTCCCACAGAAAACCTCTGAATTACATTGTTTCCAATGCAGCAAAGGATTCTGGGTAAGATATGCAAATTAAGTACACAATGACACACCTTTTTACTTCAGTCTGCTTTTCAGCAGATTCCCTTTACGACAAAGTATCGCTGTTCACACAGCTTATAAACTTAGCTAGGGTTAATGCAGTGATTCATAACCATCCCAGGACAGACTGTTTCGTAGTTGTTGCTACTCATCAGCTGGGAGAAGGTTTGAATCACTGCTGGGTGAAGTTGATTCCGGGCAGAATACAACAACATTTTAAATATGGGGGAGATAAAAGGTGAGTTTAAAATCCTCCACTACGCACAAAATATAGAGAAAAAAACTCATTGTGTAGTTCATTAACAAGTCTAGACAGGCCCAAAGGCTTGTTTTCCCACAGAAAACAAGCCTGTGGGAAAACAAGCCTTTGGGCCTGTCTAGATTTGTTAATGAACTACACAATGAGTTTTTTTCTCTATATTGTGTGCGTAGTGGAGGATTTTAAACTCACCTTTTATCTCCCCCTAATTTAAAATGTTGTTGTATATATATATATATATATATATATATATATATATATATATATATATATATATATATATATATAAAGAGAGACCACAACCAAGCCAGACAAAAAAAGAAAGGTCTGAGGAAGTGGTTATGCACCCCAAAACCTCACCAGTATTATTATGGATTAAAAGCTGTGAGTACAGTCTCTCTTTTTTTGTTTATTTTCTAATTTTTGGGGATCTGACACCCTGGTCGTTGACTCTGTGGAAGTGAGAGTGCAGATACCCTCCACTTTGTTTTATATATATATATATATATATATATATATATATATATATATATATATATATATATATATATATATATAGTGCCGCACACGTCGTATCACGCAGAAAAAAAAATATTGCACGAGAAAAACAATTAAAGGGAAAATTGTGTATAACGTAAATATTTTCTAAAATGTATCTGTAAGAGTATTAGTTAAAAAAATTTAAATTTATTTATTGCATAAAAAAGGTTAAGTAAAACATTTTTTATACTTAAAGGGACAGTCTACACCAGATTTTTTTTATTGTTTAAAAAGATAGATAAACCCTTTATTACCCATTCCCCAGTTTTGCATAACCAACACAGTTATATTAATATACTTTTTACCTCTGTGATTACCTTGTATCTAAGCCACTACAGACTTCCCCCTTATTTCAGTACTTTTGACAGACTTGCATTTTAGCCAATCAGTGCTGACTCTTAGGTAACTCCACGAGCGTGAGTTATCGATATGGCTCACATGAAGTTATGCCCTCTAATTGTGATAAACTATCAAGATGCATTCAGATAAGAGGCGGCCTTCAAGGGCTAAGAATTTAGCATATGAGCTTACCTAGGTTTAGCTTTTAACTAAGAATGTCAAGAGAACAAAGCAAAATTGATGATAAAAGCAAACTGGAAAGTTATTTAAAATTGCATGCCCTATCTGAATCATGAAAGTTTATTTTTGACTAGACTGTCCCTTTAAGGGGAAACTAACAGGACGTGCAAGTTTGTGTACAGCTGAGTTCCAGTATTATACTGCTCACTGCTGAACTGCAGAAAAATCTTGTAAATCTTTACTGTCTTTGGTTACCATCTCAGCCATGTTTTCCTCAGCAGTTCTGAGTTACACATAATGCAGAGTGTGCAGGGAGGAAAATGCATTGTGCCCCTGAACATAAGAGCTTAGCTCCTACTTTGTATTTCACCTACTAAGTAAACTAATTACCTAGAAATAAAACGCAAACACAGAGAGCTGGGTTAAAGGCCAAGCCTGGCCGCATTTATTTATTATTATAACTAAATAAATAAATAACTTTTCAACAAATAACATAGGTGGCGGCATACGAGGCTAACCCATATGACCAGAGGTCATGACCCTGATTTTTTAGCATGGGCGTATCCTGCGGAATATCACCCCCTATCAGGTGGTACCAGGCGCCCTAGGGGATCTTCAGCCGGTAGGCCGGCCGGGCGGAGTACTCACAGGGCACGGCCTGGGGCGTCACCCCGCCCATTAGCCCAACTGTCACCCCTGCGGACCCCGTACTGAAATTTTTGGGCCATGACCTCCCGCCATGAGGAGATATCTTTATACCAGACTACTACAACCTATAAGGCACCCGCGTACAAAGCCATACAGCAATATAACTCTAGGGGAGAGTCTTAACTATCACTAACAGGAAGGACTTACCCAAGATTAGGCCAACTAACCCTATCCCTGCCTAACCCCAAAAATTCAGCAACCCTAAGGAAGCCATCACCCTCGATTATGCCACCACCTCTTAAACTAATGTTCACAGTGTGAACCAATGATAATTTCCCCCTCTTTCCTCCTCCTTTTTTTTTAACAGGGGCGGGTGGGAGGGACAAGATTCTCCAAGGTCTCCAGGAAGAAGAAAGAGGCAGGACTGTGTCTTACACCCTTTACGTAAGGTAAGATTAGCTCCTCCTCACATGCAACATAGTTGCAGCACACTCCTCCCCTCTCTAGGCTTACATAGCTGCAGAGGAGCATGCCCTTAAATCCGTTACTGGATACAGGCTCCCTGCACTCCCATTATTATTTTTTTGTTTCTCCCTGCATCATGTGTAACTCCTAACTGTTCAGAAAAACTTGGCAAAGGTAGCAACTCTGTGACTGTCCCTTTAAGCCACAATAAGAAAATATTTATAATATATAATATAATATATTTGTATATGTATCAGCAGACTGGAAATCCAGCTCTTTATTCTCACTAGTTCCTCTTATTGGGCATAGCTGATTCACTAACAAATGGAGACACAAATGAGCTTTGGTAATTAAACTGCACATAATAATGAAGGAACTGTTGATAGTGGGCTTGGAGATACTTCTTAGGGAATTTTGCCCATAGTCTTAGATGATCCTCTGTTTATTACTATTCCATTGTATTTAATCTGTTGCCATTTCCAGTGCTAAGCTCAAATCTTAAGGAATAAACTAAGGTTTTGCTGCTAAGTCGATGTTTATTGCTTCTCAGCAAGTTTAAAAAAATGTTCCTGGTTTGTTGCTCAAACTGTTTGTAAAATAAATATCTTTATAGAGGTCTAAATATAATGGCAAATATAAAGTGACAACAAAGCCAACATTAACTGTAATGTTTCAGACTGAAAATGATGTTTTAAACAACTTTCCTATGTACTTATTATCTAATTTCCTTTGTTCTCTCATTATCCTATTTTGAAAAGCATACATATATATCCTCTGCAGCAGCAATATACTCTTGGAAGCTAGCTGACGATTGGTGGTTGCACATAGACGTCTCTTGTTATAGGCTCACTTGATTTGTTCAGCTAGATCCCCATAGTGCATTGCTGCTCCTTCAAGAAAGGATACCAAGAGAATGAAGCAAATGTCATAACAGAAGTAAACTGAAAAGTGGTTTAAAAATGTATGTTCTGTCTGAATCATTAAAGAACAATGTAACTTTGTTAGCCAATATTGATGATAACAAAGAAGGAAACTGGGCAGATTACATAGCAATAGACTGGAGACTAAATATATACAACAGTCCTGTTTATTATTAGAAAATTATACAGGCAGATAGCAAGTAATATCCTGAAACAGATTATACAGGGAAACGGGTACAAGCAAGTGTCCATTAAAGTAAGCTGTACAACCAAGTATTGCTGATGATCAGGTGCAAGTTGAGACAAACAAGAGCCAAGTTCTCGAGTGCACACTTCAGAACCAATCAAAAGGGAATTTTTGCTTCTGGGCCAAGAAAAGGGGAGTGTTCACTTCTGGACAAAGCAAAAGAGAGTGCCGCTTCTGGATCAAGCAAAGGGAATGCCAGTATATGTTAGGAGAAGTCTTAATTTCTGTTTTTGTTGTTGGATAATCTGCTTAAAGGGACATTAAGGGCCTGATTCTCTATAGCTCTTCACTCTTGTAAAGTCCTCTTAAAAGAGCCTTCAGTGCTTCAAGGTTCTTCAATGTGTACGCTAAAGGCAAAGTTTACATTGAGTATGCAAGAAATATATATGAATATATTTATATTATAGACTGACAAATTGATAGATAGATAAACCATTATATATTATATATTCCATGATTCAGATTTTCATGATTCAATTTTAAACAATTTTCCAATTTACTTCTATTAACAAAATGTCCACAGTCTTTTTATATTTACACTTTTTGAGTCCCCAGCTCCAACTGAGCATGTGCAAGAATTCACAGAATTTGTGATTGGCTGATGGCTGTCCCATGATATGTAAATCAAAATTTGTCAGAAAAAAATGTACAGGGGCATCAAGCTCCATTCAGAGATTGATAATTTGGCCCCTAAGTCCTAAACTCAATTCTGTTGACAATCTGTGGCAGTTCACAACCACACCACCCAACTAAACTAAACCACCTGGAGCAAACCTGCCAAAAAGGATGGAAAAAATGACTCCCAGTCAGTGTGCAAAACTTGTAGAAATTTCCGCTGTCGGCATTTAACATTGCACTAGCAGGGGGTGTCAGTCATCCCGATCATATCCGATCGGGATGATTGCTGTCCACCGACTCTGAGGTGGTGGTCTTATGACCGCTGCTTCTTAACTTTTGTTTCTGGCAAGCCTGGAGGCTCTCGCGGAAACAGCTGCATCCAAAGCTTGTTAAATATACCCCCAAGAATCCACTGATTCTCTTCCCTCCCTTTCTCCTTAATCTAGGATATTTATTTTTGAAAGATTTTGTTATTTTATTTTTATATATTATTTGTGCATCCTTTGTCATTTATTAAAAAAATATGTTTTTTTGTATCTGTATTTAAAAAATGGGATAAAAAGATTTATTTTTTTTTAAATGTAAGGGGTTTAAAATATATAAAAGCAACATATTATTTTTCTTTTTTCTTTTAAATGTCTACTCAAAATACATAGTTTTGGCATTAAATTCCAGTCTTAGAGGAGTTGACTTTTTCAATAAAAATATTGTTTGTGGACATTTTTTTTTCAAGGGGTTTGCATATTTTTCCAAGGCACTGTATATCAAACTGAACAATTTCTGTATACAATAGTTGTTTCTCTATATTGATTGTATGACTATTGTCTAATATTTTTAGACAGCTGTGAAACCAATGAGTTCTGCAGATTTAAAGATTTTTTGTAAGATATGCAAGGACACTTCAAATATCCATGGAACACTTTTTGTTCAGCCAACTCTGTGACAACATTACATTTATTTTACACAGCAAAGGAAATAAATATAAATAATAAAAAAAAATTAATAGGTATTCTCCGGTCCAGAAAATATAAAATACAAAGTTTAATTAAATCTAACATCCTGAAATGACATCATTGTACAGCATAATTCTTTTCTTAGTGGTGAGAAATGTATTAATTTTATTACAAATCTGTGTTCTCTGGTTGTTTAGTGGGGGTGCATTAAGCCTCTATATTATTCCAGCCTCCAGAGACAAATAGGATATACAAATGTTGTGGGTGGAAGGTTTGGAGTGGGAGTAGATGTCCCCATGCCTAGGGCAGCACAAAAACGAAATATATTAGGGTGCAAAAGTCTTATGTCAGTATTTCTGAAAAACAAATTGGTTTCACAAAATATGCAGTATTTCTGAAACAAAGATATATAATTTCTACTAGTAAAAATAAAAATAAATATAAAAATGTTAGTGAAAAATGAAAATGAAAATTTTCCAACATTTGGTTTGACCACCATTTGCCTTAAAGGGATATTAAAAACTTTGACATAGTAATATAAAGTTAAAAATTGTATATATATATATATATATATATATATATATATATATATATATATATATATATATATATATATATATATATATAGATAGATAGATAGATATATATATATATATATATATATATATATATATATATATATATATATATATATATATATATATAGATAGATATATATATAAACGAGCAAAGTGCACTCCAGATTCTAAGCAGACAACAGCTTCGGGTGCTAGCAAAAATCGGATTATAGCAGAAGACAAGAAGCACTCCAGAAGTCTTTCAAATATTATCACCTTTAATTAGTGAACGTTTTCGGGCAATAAACTGCCTGTCCTCAAACTTACAAGGTTACCGAAACTTACCACCCAGCTGTGTTATAGACCGCCACCAGAGAAAAGTGCGCCATGCTCTCCGCGGTGGATGCGCCGCCCCTAACGAGTGACGTCATCGCCCGCGGCAACGTGTGAGAACTAGAAAGGGCAAAAACAACAACAACAGGCAAATTATTATACAGGCATACAATAAGCCCTAAGTCTAAGAAACAAGCCTATAGAATAAGCATATCAAATCAATACAATGCAACATTACTGACCAGAATGGGGAATCAGATATATCGCAAAAAGTAAATATACGGTTGTCATAGTAACCAGTAACAATAGACGCCATATATAGCAAGTCTAAATGGACATCCAAATTGAACACTCTTGTGCCTTATGGGCTGAATACACAGCTAGATTGGCAGATGTTCCTTTGATTCCTGTCCATTAGCTGAAATATGGATTCATGGGGGAGTCCATGATCATTCATATTGCTGTCTATTACTTTGTGAGAGCCATGGTCCATTCCAATCACTGTAATTCCATTAGCTTGTTTAGCAAATTCCTTTCTGTTGATCCTGGTATGTGACTCCACTTTACAGCTTTTTATTTTATATATGTTATACCGAATTTTTCGGATCCAATCCTGTAGCCGTTCTGTCCTGTGGAGCCACATAATTGGATGTGCAGTGTTATTTTGTCCAATTCATGTTTATTTTTGCTTATGTAAGTGAAGACTTGCTATATATGGCGTCTATTGTTTACTGGTTACTATGACAACCGTATATTTACTTTTTGCGATATATCTGATTCCCCATTCTGGTCAGTAATGTTGCATTGTATTGATTTGATATGCTTATTCTATAGGCTTGTTTCTTAGACTTAGGGCTTATTGTATTCCTGTATAATAATTTGCCTGTTGTTGTTTTTGCCCTTTCTAGTTCTCACACGTTGCCGCGGGCGATGACGTCACTCGTTAGGGGCGGCGCATCCACCGCGGAGAGCGTGGCGCACTTTTCTCTGGTGGCGGTCTATAACACAGCTGGGTGGTAAGTTTCCGTAACCTTGTAAGTTTGAGGACGGGCAGTTTATTGCCCGAAAACGTTCACTAATTAAAGGTGATAATATTTGAAAGACTTCTGGAGTGCTTCTTGTCTTCTGATATATATATATATATATATATATATATATAACACACAGAAAAAGTCCAGCACTCGCTCACAAGCTCTCAACTAAGATAAAAAGCAGCAATGGAAGAGGGAAGGTACCTGGGCTTTCCCATTTGGCCAGATGTGGTAACTAACGGTTAGATTTAGAGTTTGGCATTAGCCGTCAAAACCAGCGTTAGAGGTATTTAGAGTCTTGTAGGTAAGGGTCTAACGCTCACTTTCCAGCCGCGACTTTTCCATACCTCAGATCCCCCTACGCCAATTGCGTATCCTATCTTTTCAATGGGATCTTTCAAACACCGGTATTTAGAGTCTTGGCTGAAGTGAGTGGTAGACCCTCTACCGACAAGACTCCAGCCGCAGAAAAAAGTCAGGAGTTAAGAGCTTTATGGGCTAACGCCGGTTCAAAAAGCTCTTAACTACTGTGCTCTAAAGTACACTAACACCCATAAACTACCTATGTACCCCTAAACCGAGGTCCCCCCACATCGCCACCACTCTAATAAAAATTTTTAAACCATAATCGGCCGACTGCACACCGCCGCAACCTACGTTATCCTTATGTACCCCTAATCTGCTGCCCCTAACATCGCTGACACCTACATAATATTTATTAACCCCTAATCTGCCGCCACCAACGTCGCTGCTACCTTACCTACAATTATTAACCTCTAATCTGCCGACCGGACCTCACCGCTACTATAATAAAGTTATTAACCCCTAATCCGCCTCACTCCCGCCTCAATAACCCTATAATAAATAGTATTAACCCCTAATCTGCCCTCCCTAACATCGCAGACACCTAACTTCAATTATTAACCCCTAATCTGCCGACCGGACCTCACCGCTACTCTAATAAATGTATTAACCCCTAAAGCTAAGTCTAACCCTAACACTAACACCCCCCTAAGTTAAATATAATTATTATCTAACAAAATAAATTAACTCTTATAAAATAAATTAATCCTATTTAAAGCTAAATACTTACCTGTAAAATAAATCCTAATATAGCTACAATATAAATTATAATTATATTGTAGCTATTTTAGGATTTATATTTATTTTACAGGCAACTTTGTATTTATTTTAACCAGGTACAATAGCTATTAAATAGTTAATAACTATTTAATAGCTACCTAGTTAAAATAATTACAAAAGTACCTGTAAAATAAATCCTAACCTAAGTTACAATTAAACCTAACACTACACTATCAATAAATTAATTACATGAAATACCTACAAATAAATACAATTAAATAAACTAACTAAAGTACAAAAAATAAAAAAAGCTAAGTTACAAAAATAAAAAAATTAATTACAAACATAATAAAAATATTACAACAATTTTAAGTTAATTACACCTACTCTAAGCCCCTTAATAAAATAACAAAGCCCCCCAAAATAAAAAAATGCCCTACCCTATTCTAAAATTAAAATAGAAAAGCTCTTTTACCTTACCAGCCCTTAAAAGGACCTTTTGCGGGGCATGCCCCAAAGAATTCAGCTCTTTTGCCTGTAAAAATAAACACAATACCTCCCCCCCAACATTACAACCCACCACCCACATACCCCTAATCTAACCCAAACCCCCCTTAAATAAACCTAACACTAAGCCCCTGAAGATCTTCCTACCTTATCTTCACCACACCGGGTATCACCGATCGTTCCAGGCTCCAAAGTCTTCATCCTATCCGGGCAGAAGAGGAGATCCGGACCGGCAACCATCTTCATCCAAGCGGCATCTTCTATCTTCATCCGATGACGAGCGGCTCCATCTTGAAGACCTCCGGCGCGGATCCATCCTCTTCTTCCGACGTCCTAAGTCCGAATGAAGGCTCCTTTAAATTACGTCATCCAAGATGGCGTCCCTCGAATTCCGATTGACTGATAGGATTCTATCAGCCAATCGGAATTAAGGTAGGGAAAATCTGATTGGCTGATTGAATCAGCCAATCAGATTGAGCTTGCATTCTATTGGCTGTTCCAATCAGCCAATAGAATGCAAGCTCAATCTGATTGGCTGATTGGAACAGCCAATCGGATTGAACTTGAATCTGATTGGCTGATTCCATCAGCCAATCAGATTTTTCCTACCTTAATTCCGATTGGCTGATAGAATCCTATCAGCCAATCGGAATTCGAGGGACGCCATCTTGGATGACTTCATTTAAAGGAACCTTCATTCAGACTTAGGACGTCGGAAGAAGAGGATGGATCCGCGCCGGAGGTCTTCAAGATGGAGCCGCTCGTCATCGGATGAAGATAGAAGATGCCGCTTGGATCAAGATGGTTGCCGGTCCGGATCTCCTCTTCTGCCCGGATAGGATGAAGACTTTGGAGCCTCTTCTGGACTTCTTCTTGCCGCTTGATAGAAGACTTTAGCCGGATGATGGATCTCCAGCCCCCGCTTGGGCTTGGATGAAGACTTAGGAGCCTGGAACGATCGGTGATACCCGGCATGGTGAAGATAAGGTAGGAAGATCTTCAGGGGCTTAGTGTTAGGTTTATTTAAGGGGGGTTTGGGTTAGATTAGGGGTATGTGGGTGGTGGGTTGTAATGTTGGGGGGGGGTATTGTGTTTATTTTTACAGGCAAAAGAGCTGAATTCTTTGGGGCATGCCCCGCAAAAGGCCCTTTTAAGGGCTGGTAAGGTAAAAGAGCTTTTCTATTTTAATTTTAGAATAGGGTAGGGCATTTTTTTTATTTTGGGGGGCTTTGTTATTTTATTAGGGGGCTTAGAGTAGGTGTAATTAGCTTAAAATTGTTGTAATATTTTTATTATGTTTGTAATTAATTTTTTTAATTTTTTGTAACTTAGCTTTTTTTATTTTTTGTACTTTAGTTAGTTTATTTATTTGTATTTATTTGTAGGTATTTTATTTAATTAATTTATTGATAGTGTAGTGTTAGATTTAAGTGTAGATAGTTGTAGGTATTTTATTTAATTAATTTATTGATAGTGTAGTGTTAGATTTAAGTGTAGATAATTGTAGGTATTTTATTTAATTAATTTATTGATAGTGTAGTGTTAGGTTTAATTGTAGGTATTTAATTTAATTAATTTATTGATAGTGTAGTGTTAGGTTTAATTGTAACTTAGGTTATGATTTATTTTACAGGTACTTTTGTAATTATTTTAACTAGGTAGCTATTAAATAGTTATGAACTATTTAATAGCTATTGTACCTGGTTAAAATAATTACAAAGTTGCCTGTAAAATAAATATTATTCCTAATATAGCTACAATATAATTATAATTTATATTGTAGCTATATTAGGGTTTATTTTACAGGTAAGTATTTAGCTTTAAATAGGAATAATTTATTTAATAAGAGTTAATTTATTTTGTTAGATTTAAATTATATTAAACTTTGTGGGGTATTAGTGTTAGGGTTAGACTTAGCTTTAGGGGTTAATACATTTATTAGAGTAGCGGTGAGGTCCGGTCGGCAGATTAGGGGTTAATTATTGTAGGTAGCTGGCGGCGACGTTGTGGGGGGCAGATTAGGGGTTAATAAATATAATATAGGGGTCGGCGGTGTTAGGGGCAGCAGATTAGGGGTACATAGGTAAAATGTAGGTTGCGGCGGTGTACGGAGCGGCAGATTAGGGGTTAAAAAAATATGCAGGGGTCAGCGATAGTGGGGTCGGCAGATTAGGGGTTAATAAGTATAAGGTTAGGGGTGTTTAGACTCGGGGTACATGTTAGGGTGTTAGGTGTAGACTTAGAAACTGTTTCCCCATAGGAAACAATGGGGCTGCTTTAGGAGCTGAACGCTGCTTTTTTGCAGGTGTTAGGTTTTTTTTCAGCTCAAACTGCCCCATTGTTTTCTATGGGGGAATCGTGCACAAGCACGTTTTTGAAGCTGGCCGCGTCCCTAAGCACCGCTGGTATTGAGAGTTGCAGTGGCGGTAAATATGCTATACGCTCCCTTTTTGGAGCCTAACGCAGCCCTTCTGTGAACTCTAATTACTCTGCCATTGCTGCTTTTTATCTTAGTTGAGAGCTTGTGAGTGAGTGCTGGACTTTTTCTGTGTGCTATATTAATGTATTATTTTTTTGCAATTTTCCCTGTTTGGGCCTGGCCTGTCTGGGGTTAACTGCCTGTGGCTCTGGTGACAGTGCAGCTTCCTGAGAGTGCTGGTTTGCACCCAGGGCTGTGCATGTTGCATGGTTATAGGATGTGTACCCGGTCCGGCCTGAGAGTGCTGACCCCACCCGTGTTTTGTGTATATATATATATATATATACTGTGTATATATAAGTTCTGCAATATGCTTTCCATATTTATTTTGTCGCATGTTCCTGTAGTTCCATTCTGAAACTGTGAGCTTTTCAGTTCCTGTTAGAAATGGAAGTGCAGAGCACAGTTATATTCCACACAGCCTTTTGCTGCACACTCTAGTGACCTATTTATAACTGTCCCTAAATGGCCACAGCAGAGAAGGTAACCTAAGTTACAACATGGCAGCTCCCACTTATTAATAGTTTGTCATTATTTAAACAGCTAATGAAACTTTTAAAAATACATCTACATGTTATTCTCAGACTAATATTTTCTTTTAATGCATTATTCTATCTAGCATTTATGTAGTGTTAATAATGTCCCTTCAATGACTGCTTTAACACTATGTGGCATTAATTCTACAAGTTTTTGCAGAATTTTACAAGTCATACTACACACCAGCACTTCTTCAGAGCATCCCAGAGAGATGTCACAGTTCTTTTTTTGCAATTTTCCTTTTCAAAATTTCCCAAAGTGGGGTTGAGGACTAGTGATTATGGAGGGAAAACTATCACCTAGATTTAGAGTTCTGCGGTAGCCATCAAAAGCAGCATTAAGGGGTCCTAACGCAGCTTTTGGCCGCCCGCTGGTAGTTAGAGTCATGTAGGTAAAGGTCTAACGCTCACTTTCAAGCCGCGACTTTTCCATACCGCAGATCCCCTTACGCCAATTGCGTATCCTATTTTCTACTTTTCAATGGGATCTTCCTAACGCCAGTATTTAGAGTCTTGGCTGAAGTGAGCAGTAGACCCTCTACCGACAAGACTCCAGCCGCAAAAAAAGTCAGTAGTTAAGAACTTTCTGGGCTAACGCCGGTTTATAAGGCTCTTAACTACTGTGCTATAAAGTACACTAACACCCATAAACTACCTATGTACCCCTAAACCGAGGTCCCCCCCATATCGCCGCCACTATAATACATTTTTTTAACCCCTAATCTGCTGACCGCACACCGCCACCACCTACATTATTCCTATGAACCCCTAATCTGCAGCCCCTAACATCGCCGACACCTACATAATATTTATTAAACCCTAATCTGCCCCCCCAACGTCGCCGCTACCTAACTACACTTATTAACCCCTAATCTGCCGACCGGACCTTGCTGCTACTCTAATAAATGTATTAACCCCTAAACCACCGCACTCCCGCCTCGCAAACCCTATAATAAATAATATTAACCCCTAATCTGCCCTCCCCAATGTCGCCGCAACCTAACTTCAAGTATTAACCCCTAATCTGCCGACCAGACCTTGCCGCTACTCTAATAAATGTATTAACCCCTAAAGCTAAGTCTAAACCTAACCCTAACACCCCCCTACGTTAAATATAATTTTAATCTAACAAAATAAATTAAATCTTATTAAATAAAGTATTCCTATTTAAAACTAAATACTTACCTGTAAAATAAACCCTAATATAGCTACAATATAACAAATAATTATATTGTAGCTATTTTAGGATTTATATTTATTTTACAGGCAACTTTGTATTTATTTTTACTAGCTACAATAGCTATTAAATAGTTATTTACTATTTAATAGCTACCTAGTTAAAATAATTACAAAATTACCTGTAAAATAAATCCTAACCTAAGTTACAATTAAACCTAACACTACACTATCAATAAATTAATTAAATAAAAACCTACAATTACATACAATAAATAAACTAAACTAAATTACAAAAATCCCCACTAAATTACAAAAAATAAAAAAAGATTACAAGAATATTAGGCTAATTACACCTACTCTAAGCCCCCTAATAAAATAAAAAAGCCCCCCAAAATAATAAAGGTCCCTACCCTATTCTAAATTAAAAAGTAACCAGCTCTTTTACCAACCCTTAAAAGGGATTTTTGCGGGGCATGCCCCAAAGTAATCAGCTCTTTTGCCTGTAAAAAAAACCCACAATACCACCCCCAAACATTACAACCCACCACCCACATACCCCTACTCTAACCCAACCCCCCTTAAATAAACCTAACACTACCCCCCTGAAGATCACCCTACCTTGAGCCGTGTTCACCCAGCCGGGCACCGATGGACCAAATGAGGACATCCGGAGCGGCAGAAGTCTTCATCCTATCCGGGCAGAAGAGGACATCCGGACCGGCAGACATCTTCATCCAAGTGGCATCTTCTATCTTCATCCATCCGACGAGGAGCGGCTCCATCTTCAAGACCTCCGGTGCGGAACATCCTTCTTCCCCGACGACTAGACGACGAATGACGGTTCCTTTAAATGACATCATCCAAGATGGCGTCCCTCGAATTCCGATTGGCTGATAGGATTCTATCAGCCAATCGGAATTAAGGTAGGAAAAATCTGATTGGCTGATTGAATCAGCCAATCAGATTCAAGTTCAATCCGATTGGCTGATCTAATCAGCCAATCAGATTGAGCTCACATTCTATTGGCTGATCGGAACAGCCAATAGAATGCGAGCTCAATTTGATTGGCTGACTGGCTTTGCTGCAACACAAGCTGACAGCTCCACCTACTGGCTATTTTAATAAATGCACTGCTTCTGAATGCTTTTCAATAGCAGTCACATGACTGGAAAAAAAGGTTGTTATTCTGAAACGGTGTAAATTGAATCGTTGTAAAACGAGGGCCACCTGTGTATATATAACTTCTGCAATATACTTTCCATATTTATTTTGTCGCATTTTCCTGTAGTTCCATTCTGAAACTGTGAGCTTTTCAGTTCCTGTTAGAAATGGAAGTGCAGAACACTGTTATATTCCACACAGCCTTTGGTCGCACACTCTAGTGACCTATTTATAACTGTCCCTAAATGGCCACGGCAGAGAAGGTAACCTAAGTTACAACATGGCAGCTCCTACTTATTAATAGTTTGTCATTATTTAAACAGCTAATGAAACTTTTAAAAATACATCTACATGTTATTCTCAGACTAATATTTTCTTTTAATGCATTTTTCTATCTAGCATTTATGTAGTGTTAATAATGTCCCTTTAATGACTGCTTTAACACTATGTGGCATTAATTCTACAAGTTTTTGCAGTATTTTACAAGTCATACTATTCCAGCACTTCTTCAGAGCATCTCAGAGAGATGTCACAGTTCTTTTTTTGCAATTTTCCTTTTCAAAAGTGGGGTTGAGGACTAGTGATTATGGAGGGAAAACTATCACCTAGATTTAGAGTTCTGCGGTAGCCATCAAAAGCAGCGTTAAGGGGTCCTAAAGCTGCTTTTGGCCGCCCGCTGGTAGTTAGAGTCGTGTAGGTAAAGGTCTAACGCTCACTTTCAAGCCGCAACTTTTCCATACCGCAGATGCCCTTACGCCAATTGCGTATCCTATCTTTTCAATGGGATCTTCCTAACGCCAGTATTTAGAGTCTTGGCTGAAGTGAGCAGTAGACCCTCTACCGACAAGACGCCGGTTTATAAAGCTCTTAACTACTGTGCTATAAAGTACACTAACACCCATAAACTACCTATGTACCCCTAAACCAAGGTCCCCCCATATCGCCGCCACTATAATAAATTTTTTTAACCCCTAATCTGCTGACCGCAAATTCAATCCGATTGGCTGATCCAATCAGCCAATCAGATTGAGCTCGCATTCTATTGGCTGATCGGAACAGCCAATAGAATGCGAGCTCAATCTGATTGGCTGATTGGATCAGCCAATCGGATTGAACTTGAATCTGATTGGCTGATTCAATCAGCCAATCAGATTTTTCCTACCTTAATTCCGATTGGCTGATAGAATCCTATCAGCCAATCGGAATTCGAGGGACGCCATCTTGGATGACGTCATTTAAAGGAACCGTCATTCGTCGTCTAGTCATTGGGGAAGAAGGATGTTCCGCGCCGGAGGTCTTGAAGATGGAGCCGCTCCTCGTCGGATGGATGAAGATAGAAGATGCCGCTTGGATGAAGATGTCTGCCGGTCCGGATGTCCTCTTCTGCCCGGATAGGATGAAGACTTCTGCCGCTCCGGATGTCCTCTTTTGGTCCATCGGTGCCCGGCTGGGTGAACACGGCTCAAGGTAGGGTGATCTTCAGGGGGGTAGTGTTAGGTTTATTTATGGGGGGTTTGGGTTAGAGTAGGGGTATGTGGGTGGTGGGTTGTAATGTTGGGGGGGTGGTATTGTGTTTTTTTTACAGGCAGAAGAGCTGATTACTTTGGGGCATGCCCCGCTAAAAGCCCTTTTAAGGGCTGGTAAAAGAGCTGGTTACTTTTTAATTTAGAATAGGGTAGGGACCTTTATTATTTTGGGGGGCTTTTTTATTTTATTAGGGGGCTTAGAGTAGGTGTAATTAGCCTAATATTCTTGTAATCTTTTTTTATTTTTTGTAATTTAGTGTTTGTTTGTTTTTGTAATTTAGTTTAGTTTATTTAATTGTAGGTAATTGTAGGTCATTTATTTAATTTATTTAATGATAGTGTATTGTTAGGTTTAATTGTAACCTAGGTTAGGATTTATTTTACAGGTAATTTTGTAATTATTTTAACTAGGTAGCTATTAAATAGTAAATAACTATTTAATAGCTATTGTAGCTAGTTAAAATAAATACAAAGTTGCCTGTAAAATAAATATAAATCCTAAAATAGCTACAATATAATTATTCGTTATATTGTAGATATATTAGGGTTTATTTTACAGGCAAGTATTTAGTTTTAAATAGGAATACTTTATTTAATAAGATTTAATTTATTTTGTTAGATTAAAATTATATTTAACGTAGGGGGGTGTTAGGGTTAGGTTTAGACTTAGCTTTAGGGGTTAATACATTTATTAGAGTAGCGGCAAGGTCTGGTCAGCAGATTAGGGGTTAATACTTGAAGTTAGGTTGCGGCAACATTGGGGAGGGCAGATTAGGGGTTAATACTATTTATTATAGGGAGAGCGGTGGTTTAGGGGTTAATAACTTTATTAGAGGAGATTAGGGGTTAATAAGTGTAGGTAAGGTAGCGGCGACGTTGGGGGGGCAGATTAGGGGTTAATAAATATAATATAGGTGTCGGCGATGTTAGGGGCAGCAGATTAGGGGTACATAGGTATAATGTAGGTTGCGGCGGTGTCCGGAGCGGCAGATTAGGGGTTAATTGTGTAATGCAGGTGTCAGCGATAGTGGGGGGGCAGCAGATTAGGGGTTAATAAGTGTAAGGTTAGGGGTGTTTAGACTCGGGGTTCATGTTAGGGTGTTAGGTGCAGACTTAGAAACTGTTTCCCCATAGGAAACAATAGGGCTGCGTTAGGAGCTGAACGCTGCTTTTTTGCAGGTGTTAGGTGTTTTTTCAGCCCAAACTGCCCCATTGTTTCCTATGGGGGAATCATGCACGAGCACGTTTTTCCAGCTAGTCACTACCGTAAGCAACGCTGGTATTGAGAGTTGAAGTGGCGGTAAATATGCCTTTACGCTCCCTTTTTGGAGCCTAACGCAGCCCTTCAGAGAACTCTAAATACCAGCGTTGTTTAGAAGCAGCGCTAGAAAAAAAAGACGCGTAGCTAACGCACCCCTTCGGCCTCAAAACTCTAAATCTAGGCATATGAAAATTAGCCCTTGCTCTTCCTCAGACTCCAGATATGCTTAGCACAGCTTCAATGTGTGTCCTGTTTAACAAAAATACTCTGAATACTTGTTCCAAAATATTTAGACAAACCAAATATTTTTGCTCTGCACACATCTACTATACAGCCTATATTCTACAAGCTGATTGGTTATATCTGAAAGCCAAGTTTGTATGTTTCCTGATTTTGTTTATAACAAAAACATTCCAAAACAGAAAACACTTTTGATCTTTAAAAAAACATTAAAGTCAAAATTAAACTTCATAGAGAGTATCCCATTTAAAAAAAAATCAAATCAAATTGTGCAGTCTTTTTTTATATACCCACTTTCTGAGGCACCAGCTCCTACTGAGAAAGTGCAATAGTTCACAGTGTATATGTGTTTGTTATTGGATGATGGCTGTCACATGATAAAGGGAGCAGCAAATTAAAGTACATTTTTAAATTTGTCAGAAAAGTCTACTGCTCATTTAAAATTCAAAGGTCTATTGAAATGTATTTTTATTATGCATTTGTTGATTATGCAATTCTACTGTACTTTAATGGTCTTTTAAGAAGTTGATCTCTAGTGAATTTCATTTATATCAAAGTATAAACATATTATAGTATAATGTATTTTAATTCGTAATATGTGTCTTGACCTCAAATTTATTGCCTATATTAATGTACACATTTTGTTTGCATTTTAGTTTATCGATCAATAATCAACTACACCTAATTAAAAATACCAGTTGCATATTGAAATTACAATTACACATAATCATTTTGTATTTTCTGCAATCTTAAACTTTTTTCAAATTTCCTTTTATTTCATTCAATCCAACACAATTATCTCACCTAACCCAACCAATAGAAAAACTTTCTAAAAGCACAAATTCAACTCATATTGGTCATGGCAACTGTTGGCAAATTCAACTCATATTGGTCATGGCAACTGCTGGCATTTAAAAATGTAATATATACAAGACATATATAGGCCCAGATTTATCAAAGACCAGGCAGACAGGGGCGTACACACCCCTGTCTGTCTGGCATCGGGCCTAACTGACGGCAATATGCTGCCCACATTTAAAATTGCACAATACACATTAACAGCCCAAGGGCTGTCAAGCTCCGTGGTCAGAAAAGTAATCAAATTATCATTTTTTCTTCATTCTCTTGGTATCTTTATTTGTAAAGCAGGAATGTAAAGCTTAGGAACCAGCCCAATAGTGGTTCAGCACCCTGGGTAGCGCTTACTGATTGGTGGCTACATTTTGTGAACAATCAGCAAGCTCTACCCAGGTGCAGAACCAAAAATGGGACAGCTCCTAAGCTTACATACCAGTTTTTTTTCTAAATAAAGATACGAAGAGAATGAAGTTTATATATTATTGAACTTGTAATCTGGAATGAGCATTGGTGACCATGTGTTCAGTAATATATGCACTGTTGTGAAAGAGTTTGGACTTAGAGTGCATGGAAGCTCTTGCAGATCCCCTTAGCTGAACATGATATCATGTAGTTTTCATATCTAGACCTGTATATGTTCCTATACATATTTAGATGTGTACCTTGTTGACTGTATATAGTCTTTTCAATAGGGATAAAAGGAGCGTTAATGAATTGTTACCACATACTGTATGTTAACAAAACATCTAGAATGACCCCAGTGGCCATTTCAGAGTATTTAACATAGATGGAAGCTAAAAGGCTGTTTGATGCTTCGATTGACAGGATACAACATGTTCTTTGCGAAGAAAAGGGCACAGAGCTGGACTTGAAAAACTTAAACAGCCTTTTGTATAAAAATATTACTGTAGCCCTATGCTGTTGACCTTGTAAAATTAATGGTTTTGTTGTTATATTGCTTGTATACAATTGTACATTGAAAAACTCTATATAAAAAAAAATGTTTGGACATAGCCGTGAAATAGCCTAAAAATCCCTTACAAGGACTTATCAAGTGCATTGAGAGGCTGAATTTGATAAGCCAAAACTGGGCTTGAAAAGTAGTTGAAAAGTGAGCCGAAAACGCATTGTGATTGCCGAGCAATTTTTGGCTCCATAGGCTAAATGGGGCTTTTTTCTAGCAATGTCCAGAAAAACACTCCTCTGTAGTGGATATAATATGCACCACGCCCGTGCTTAACCCTTTTAACAAAGCACAATTATCGGTAAGCAAAACACTAATTGCTATTCTGCTACTGCAGGAGTGTGTTATCCATATACAAATTAAATAAGATGTGGGCGAAAAAGTGCATTTAAACAATAAAAGGTTGACAGTATGAAACCTGTATAAGTTGTTGTACCGCAAATGGTCACAAAGTATATATAAGCAACACTTGTAGACAAATACTTGTAGCGAAAAATAGTAATTGTGACAGGTTTCAAAATAAAGAGATTCTTCACTTTTCCAGTTGTGTTTGTATAAAACTTAGCTTTTATTTGCAAAAACTTGTGTAAAAGTATATAATTGTACAGACCTGGAGAAGAATTCTTACAGTCTTTGACAAACAAAGTACTAAATACCTCCGACTCCTGAAAGGGCATCACTTTTTCTAGCAACTGAAAACCCATTTGTGAGTGCGAGAATCAGCCGAAATCTCACTATTGTGATTGTGCCATACTGAGAAGAAAAACAGCCAAAAGTACATCTAACAATAGATTGTGATGGAGGCATAGTGGCTATATACTCTGTTGATACATTTTATAACATCAATCTAGTATATGTTTGTGTTATAATTTCCCTATATTGCCATTGTCTCTCCCTATATAAGATTATATATTGTAATGAAGTCTTATATACTATTTTTTAATTCTAATATCTGATTCAGTTTGTTTTTTCTTCAGTCAGTTCAATAAACCAATCTTAATTGTTTAATTTGAAGATATGTAAATTATTGATTATTCAGCAAGTGGAACTTTTTTTTATTATCTTCCTGTTAAAGCAATTGCATTATTTGTGTCATCTTAAAAAAAAATACCTTAGTGGAGTATCCAGGCATAAATTCAGGATTTCCCTGAACAGGTATGCTGATACCTAATTTTTCACTTGCAAAAATGTATATATCTTATACTATGCATGCAGTGGATTAAATATTATATTAAATTCCTTAACACTCGATGGGGGTTTCTTGTGCTAATAGTGAAGTAACATACAATAAAATATGCCCTAACTATACCCAACAGCCAGTCTATTACTATTTTAGATATAGCAACACAATTTAAAACAAAGAAAATGTCATGCATATTTCCCTATCCTCTATTAATCATAGTTTTTCTGATTTATTCCTGTTAAGTTTAAATTCTGTAAAGTACTATATTTTTCAAACTTGCTCAGATTCTATGAGTGCTGTTTGTGAATACAAGTAAATCGTCTGTATATAATGTTAAATGTTTTTCTATATCTGAGATACAAAGACCAGAATAACTTTTCCTTAACCAGGTTTTATAGAAAGAATACACAGTAAAGGAGAAATGGGGCAACCTTGTCTTGCACCTCTATAAAGATTAAACTATTGTGATTTACTAACAAACCAGTTGTACATGGCGAAAATAACTCTTTGATTATGTTCTAGATATTTTATCCAAATACAGTATTGCCTAAAGTTGTATGCAAGTGATTCATGAGTACATGATCAAATCATTTGTTTCCATCTATAATAATGCTCTATAATACTCAATATCTTTAGCTTAAGATTTGTTTTAACTTGTACTTCCAGTATTAGTAATAACTGCCTTATACCTTTCCTTAATGACCTCCCATTAATACAAATTCTGTATTAAATCTAAAAGTATATTTTGTATCCTTTTTCTTTGGAAACCGGATTTCAAATTCTTCATATGTCACAAGCTTTTAATGCAGGAATAATATTTTTAAACAATTTGGATTCTCTTCTCCAGGGTCTTTATATTAATCTAATGGGCACTATACTGTCAAGTTTAAATTCCCCTGCAATTATTAGTTTATGCTCCCCTGGGTTAGCGTGACTGAAAATCTTGCATAAAGGGTAGTGAGTCATACTAACCCTGTGAATGTAAATATTAAAACATATTAATAATTCTTAAATATTATTATAAATTGTGTTAAAATTCTAAATAATCCATAATATATACATATATATTGTAACATCCTTATGGGTAGTGATGGGTTAATCCTCCCAGCCTCCATCTCACCTTTGCATCACCTTTATAAGGCACACCTCTGTTTAGCATCATTGCTTGGTATTGAATGTTCTATCTACAGTGATACTGGCCCCTCCGTTTTCCACGGACTACTTTTTGTTCTCAACCTATGTTATTTGTCTCTTGCTGAGACTCTCTACGACCTTATACCCAGATCTTGCTACTTTCAGCATTAACCGCTGAACCGGATCCTTCAGCAACCTTTCCCAGCTCCGGTTGCAACTTCTCCGGATTCTACAGGCTCAGCTGTTTGGCGGGTGACGTCACCGACGGCCGCATCGGATCCATCCGCAACGCCACGCTGCAAACATCTTCCCGGCTGCTCTCTGCTACACCGCACCGCTCTGCTCAGTGCTAGTAGCAACCCTCTCAGCCACAGGCAGCTTTGGTATCACAACAACGATTGGTAACGAACTTTGACTTGTTTCATATTGTCTCAGTACTTTTACTTCACTTATTCTAAAATTGTTTCTACACTGCTCAACATTCTATGTGTGATCACTTGCTCTATATACTATATTAACCACCATGTTGTCTTGTTAGCCTCAGTGTCATTCAGACATTGACACTGAGCTAGCAAATAACTATATTAAATATCCTTAGCATTTAATATAGGTATCAGAATCTGCCTATATATATCATTGCTTAGGATAACACACCTATATTTTACATTAATTGATGTGGTATTGTTTCTGGATTGTCAGTTCTATTTATCATATCTATGAGAAACTCAGTAAATTTACTTGCAGTAATAATAACAACACTTTGTATGTCTGGGTTGTTACATATATATATATATATATATATATATATATATATATACACACACACATATATGCAAAAAAGGAACGAGTAGAAGCGCTACTACAAGGAACAAAGGTGAAAAACTACAAAGATAAGCCTGATGAAACAGCCTAGAGCTGAGAAACGCGTTGCCCTGTTTTTATGATTTTAAATAAAACTTTTATATATATCTGGAACACTTGCTATTCATTGTTTGCTGGCCTGTTATCCCTCTGTGTGAGAGGGCACACCTTATCCTGGTAATCCTGACGAATGGTGGTTCTACACATTTGTATCCAGTGAGCCTTTGGTTAAGTCTGGTGGGTGACCATATTGATCCCATCCTGCCTCTATAGCATCAAAGGAGATGCTACAACTATTGTGAGTACCATCTTATCTTAATATCCTGCAATTTTTGCTAAGACAATACTAGGCCATATAGGCACCTTGTCTTTTTTGTCATTTGATACAGACAACACACTATTACCGGAGTTTGGTCCCCTGGGTGACTGCTAGAGATCCCAGACTGCCTCTATAGCACTAACTGAGGTGCTTCAATAAATGTGAGTTCAATCTATGCACATTTCAATATATTTTTGGACCAAACAATATTGGGCCATGTGGCGCATCTGTCTTCTTTTATCTTTGTAGATTGCTGCTTTGGATCCCGGCCTGGATCTCTACAGATAGCTGCCTTGATCTTCACTTCAGAGACTTTCAGTACATAGTACTAGAGACTTTATACTACCATATCACTGTTTTAATCATGTATATATCATTTTGAGAGGCTACATGCTTAGGATTTGATACTTGTGCAACAATATTTTTATATCTTTCTCTTAGGAGGTTGTGTGATAAATCTTTTGTTTATCCAGGTTATATTACCTGCATACTACTAATATTGTATACCACTCTATCTCTATCTTTCTCCTAGGAGGTTGTAGTCTATTTTTTTGATTTGATTACCACACTTAGTGTCTTTTACATTAAGCAATATATATCTTTTTATTTATATCTTTCTCTATTTGAGGTTAATTCATATATATCTATATCCTGCCTATACCAAAGGCTATAGAGGATTGAGTAAAGTCACCTCTTATATCATCTGGAATATATTCTAATCTATACTAGGGCGCCCCCTATATTTTGTACTGTAAAGGTGAAAAACTGTAGATTTTTATAAAAGTGGATATCTATGTATGCTTCCGTGTTATGGGATAGCAAAAAAAATTGACTCAAGAACTGTTTAAATAATAAATTGTCAGTAAGTACAGTATTACCAATGAATAAACATGTGGGAACAGAAACACCAGTATCAATATGCACTGATCAATCGAATATTAGTGTTCCATAGGTCCTAAGACCAAAAACGTAGAGAAAAAAGAAATAAATGCAACTGTTGCAAGGAAGTTTATCTTAGTTTAACAAGCTAGCACAACTGAAACCAATGTAAGGCCAATTACTTAATATAGGTCCTAGTAGCTTTATACCCTCTAACTCGTAGAAAGTCTAAGGGTCAGGGCTAGCGACCAAATCAATAAATATATGTTGTAAATATAAAATATAAAATATTTAATAGATAATGTTAAAAAGCAGATGCAAATACAAAAATAGAAAAAAACATATCATAAGATGGTTAAAAATGACAGATTAGCATTAAGTTTAAAAACTGATAGAAAAAATATATCTGGCACAAATTGATACAGATCGATTATATAGCACAAATCATTAAGTTTAAAAGCTGATACAAAAAAATTGATAGTGTAAATTGAAGGCAAAAATGAAAAATAATCAAGAAAAATACAGATCGATTATTTAAACCTAGTGATCACATAGGTATACAAGAATGCATATGTAAAAAATAATGCATATTGATACTGGTGTTTCTGTTCCCACATGTTTATTCATTGGTAATACTTTTGATAATTTATTGTTTAAACAATTCTTGGGTCAATTTTTTTTTGCTATCCCATAACACGGAAGCATGCATAGATATCCACTTTTATAAAAATCTACACCTTTGTTCCTTGTAATAGCTCTTCTACTCATTCCTTTTTTGCATGTTTTCTACATGCAAAAACCTGAATAGAAGCAGCTCCACAGGAAAAATGTATGTATTTACAAAATATATGCATATTTTAACACACTTATTTGAAGTTAAATACTCCCACTGAGCACCTTCTAAACTAACAAAAGGGTGGGTACACTCTCTGTCAGGACAGCGCTATAAAATATATAATTTTCTTCTTTATATATATATATATATATATATATATATATATATATATATATATATATATATATATATATATATATGTATAAAGTATCTATAATCATTTTTAAGAATTATTATTAATATTTTTAAATATTTTATATATAATATTTTAATAATGTGCCTTAAGATAACAAAGTTTCCGTGTGCGCTAACCCTACACCGCGTTAGACCTAAATCGCAAAACACTAATAATGTTATGTATATTTTACTTTCCTATGTTCTTCATACAGAAAAAATGTAATTTGTATTATTAAATTAAATATTTCTATATATATCTGATAATGTTAATGTGAAATGTATAAATATACCTATACATCTATAGGAATAGTTATACAGGCAGAAGTATATATATATATATATATATATATATATATATATGTATTTACAATAAAAATAATATCGTCCTGTATGTGAAGAACATTGGAACGTAAAATATTAGTAACTGCTGTCATTTTTGCACAAGAGCGATACGTGTTTTTTTCTTCTACGCTCACAATTGAAGTCTATGGAGCAAATGTGTTAGCGCGGTCGCAACAACCATAGTCCGGAAATTAGTGCCCAAGCAAAACTTTTTACTTTCAACAAAAAACGCTACATGAAGCGTGCAAAAAGCTTACTTAAAGGGACAGTCAAGTCCAAAAAAAACTTTAATTTTTCAAATAGGGCATGTAGTTTTAAACAACTTTCCAATTTACTTTTATCAATAATTTTGCTTTGTTCTCTTGGTATTCTAGTTGAAAGCAAACCTAGGAAGGTGCATATTTCTAAGCCCTTGAAGGCCGCCTCTATTTTATTTACTTTTCACAGCAGGGGAGAGCAAGCTCATGTAGGCCATATAGATAGCATTGTGATCACGGCCGTGGCTAGTGGCAGACACTGCACTAATTGGCTAAAATGCAAGTCAATAGATAATAACTAAAAGTCATGTGATTAGGGGCGGTCAGAAGATGCTTAGATACAAGTTAGTCACAGAAGTAAAAAGTATATTAATATAACAGTGTTGGTTTTGCAAAACTGGGGAATGGGTAATAAAGGGATTATCTATCTTTTTAAACAACAAACATTCTGGTGTTGACTGTCCCTTTAATGCAACATTTGTGCTTGAAGGGGAATGCTAAATAGCAGGCCACTTGTAATCTAGCCCTTTGTGCATACACATTATAGGGACAGTAAAGACAAAATAAAACTTTATTGATAGAGCATGTAATTTGAAAAACTTTCCAATTAAATTATCAGAAGCAGCAGTGCACTGCTGGGATCCAGCTAGTGATTGGTGCCTGCACTTTTATGCCTCCTATGATTGGATTACCAGAAGTGTTCAGCTAATTTCCAGTGGTGCATTGCTGCTCCTAAATCCACATTTCAGCAAAGGATACCAAGAGAAAAAAAGGAAATTTCATAATAAAAGAAAATAGGAAAGTTGTTCTGCTCTATCTGACTCATAAAAGTTTAATTTTGACATTATTCTCCTATTAGTCATTGTATAAAAAAATAACATATCTACCTTCTTGATCAATTCCTTTTTATTTTATAGCATATTCTATATTTTTCCCAATAAAAAAAACTCTTTTTACATTTGCATGAAGTATTATTTTACTAGCCCAGCTAATATTCTTTTTTAATATCTTTCTTTAGATGAGTTTCTTGTGTAAGAAACATATCTGTGTTTAAACCGTTCATATATCCTAATAACCTTTTCTTTTTATTAAGAGTGGAAAAATCCACCAATATTCCAGGAAATAAATGTTATTCATCTTAAAAAAATTGTTATATAATGGAAATATCATAATATATGGAGGCCAGTCTCACTAATACAGTGCAATAAATAAAAAATAGATAAAACAGATATAATAAATACATTTAAAAAAAAGGATAAAAAATGCATTGGTGCTAATAATTCTTCCTGCCTTCTCAATATGACTCTTCCATTTTATTATCATTACTTTCTGACTTCTTCACCTTGACTTTTATTTAAAGTGAAGGTAAAGTTTTTGCAATTTGAAGACATCAATGCAATTACTAATCTTACCAGAAGCAAATCACTAAGTTATTTTCTCTATTTATTTTCAATTTATCCAAATATATATAGATTAAAATACCTACAGTTCCAAAGATTACTCCTTCCAACCCCTATTTCCTGGTTTCATGGTCTCTGATGTATAGAGCGGTCCCACATGCTCTCTACATCTGTCAAAAGCACGTTCACGATGCTCCGTTGATGTGCGCATGTGCTAATCAGCGGTTTAAGTTATTATAAAATTTGATACTAATTGATCATAATAATCATTCACTTTTTAACTGTAATAACATAATTATATGTGATTGTATTTTTAGAAAGTATATAAATCAGTTATTATATTGAAAATTGTAAGTTTTAAAATTCCGATTTTGAAGGACAGCCGTACTTCTAGTGAAGAAGACAAGTGATTCGCTTGTCCGCATCGGAGCCGTCCGTAATAAGCCGATGAAGTTGTGTTGGAATTTCTAAATAATGCCAATATGCATGCGTCAAATGTGAGCGAGTGTGGATTCCTAGATTCAGAAAAACAGACTACCGCATGCGCATATGAGCAAGGAGGCGGATGACGTGAAGTGGCGGCCGGCTAATGGCCAGATTTTCTTTTGGATCACAGAAAAAAACATTATCAAAACAGAAAACAACAACAACCAAAAAACTGTTGATATTTTTGAGCTTCATAAATTGATTTAAAACGCTAATAAATACATTTACAAGCCAATTGAGAAAAATTGACAAATGAAAGTCATATTTATTTGGAGAAAATAATTATATAGCGGATCGACATCAAGGTAACTTTGCCTTCACTTTAACTTGATTCATTAAAGTATTATTTAACTTCCTGAACATTTGAATACACATATATCCTGTGAGGTCTGTAATTTTATTTTTGGAGGTTAAAGGTACAGTATACCACCTTTCAGGTCAAACCCAAACACTCTTGTGCCATGGACATCACAGCAAAATGATTGTTTTGCAGAGTACACACTATTTAAATAGCACATCAACACTAACACATAGATATTTACACTCACAAACACACACAATCTCATGCACACACATACTCACAAATACACACACACTCACGCTCTCACGCAAACTCTAACAAACATACATATTCAGTCTCACACATACTCTCTCACGCACACACACACACACAAACACAATAAGACGCTACCACTCTTACACATAAACACACTCTAACATACTAACCCACACTCTAAGACACAATCTCTCTCACACACAAATACACTCACTCTTTCACACACACAGACTCACACACACAGAAAGACACAGAGAAACACAAAGGCACACATGCTCTCACACACAAAGACACTTACACACACAGACAAACTCCCACACTCAGACACACTCCCACACAAACACATATAACTGTAGTCATGTGCAATATATTGAAACTGCACAATGTTACCATTTTGGCTCTGGCAGTTTCCCACCAAACCCGGACATTTGCCTGACTCAGCTTCAAACCTGGACACACAAATGGAAGCCTGAACTGTCCAGGTAGCAAACCTACCATTAACACAAGCAAGATAAGCGTGACATTCAACTGACTTTTTCTATTGCTGGAGGCCTTGGAATGACAGCCTTTCTCGACATTCATGAGGGACTTTTTCATGTAACTATACTAAATTGTTAATCTATCAGGAAGTAAACAGTTGCATTATAGAAATATGTTCATATGAGAAATATCCCAGAAACTTCAGTATAAACTATAAGGAGTGTGTAGGAAGTAAATTAGATAAAAAATAGGCTTAACATTAGATAGCAGGTGTAGCAAATTGATATTTCAAATATATTTCTATTCACAATGTGTTTGGTGACAATGAAATGTAAGAACGCAGAGCAGATAGTCTCAAAGTCAAGTCTCTCCTTGCTGTTCACTTTGAATTTGCAATTTGCATGTAATAAACCCCATTGTCCTTCAATCATTTACACTTTTAGAAGAGAACACTGTCATTTAACACAAAATAAATTCTCAGATATGTCAACATGAACATCGTTATGTAAAATAGCTTTTAACTGAAATACTCACAGGTAACATTGTCAATGTAATTTCTTAGACGTAAAAATATAGTTTTAAATGTTAATCTTTACTGTACTTATATATAGAAAGTCAAACTTAATTTGTACATTTCAATCAATTCAATAGGGGATAAAAAAAAAACTGTATTAATTTAGAATTAAAACTATTTGACCCCACATTTCTCCTACCATTTAACCAATAAAGACAACACACCAACCGATTGGCAGAGAAAATGCTGCAGCTTATTTATTAAACCAAAACAATTAACAGCTTATCATTTTAACTTTTCAACACTTAACACCTCAGTGCTTGCTTTCCATCATCACCAGCCCACACTCCATTTCAGGGCGGAGCGTTCACCATCAATCTTCCTTCCTGTTACACAACCAGGAAGTACCAGCCATTATCCATCAGGAGTAAGCCTCAACAGACAGAGCCAGCTGTGCAACTGAGGGCTTGATCACATCCACCCAGCAAAAAAAGATTCCGGTTCCGGTGGGAGGAGCTAACGCCGCACGAGGAAAGTTGTGTGCTGGCGTTGAGAGCTCGATACAATCTGAAACCCTGCTTTTTAGCCCGTTGTTGTAGGCTGCCTGCCTAGGGCTCTTGCACCCAGAGTACAGGTGCATAGAGTGGAACGCTGGAATAAGCCGAGTGGCTCAGTCGCTGGAGCCAGACACGCAGTACCGCTGCTTTTATTCTTGGCCGCTTGCTGGGAGGTCCGCTGCTGGCACCGGCTCAAGTCGTTGCTTGTAATATTTCCTTTGACACAGAGTTGCATGGCGGGGAGCTGACAAGCCAAGCGGCCCTGTTTGTGGATCAAGCAGAAGAATCAGCCTCTATGATTCCCCTGGCAGCAGGAGCCTGAGTATTGGGAAGAAGCCCCAAGCAACCACCCGGTAAAGATCACTGGGAAATAACAGAGGAGACACCTGGAAAAGTTTTGCAGTGGTGATAAAACTGAGTTCCCTATCTCTCCCGGTGCTATCTGACCTGCAGACTGTAAGTAGAAACCTAGGTCCCTATAACTGAGACTGTTGCTGGGAGGGAGAAATAAGGGGAAATAAAGAAAGGAAGAAAGTGGAAAAAAGAAAAAAATAAGCCCTCAATACATCTAGAGACGCTTTGCTGTACAATCCCCTATCCAAAAAGTTCCCTGTTATTAGTCAAAGTAAGGGAAGGGGAAAGGAGACGCTAAGAAAAGAAAAAATCAAGAAAGGAACATTTTTAAAATTAATCTCCTGCTGCGTCATATTGACTCTCTGTTTAGCCCACGCCTGAAGTATTATCTGGGCTACTGGAAATTAAGCTGGAGGCTATATACTTTCATTTCTCTTGACTGCATCTGGCTATAGTCTGGTAGTGGGAGATATTCTACTCTTGGAGCCCCTAAAGGGTTATTTGTGTCCAGAATATTTCATCAAGTTTTTTCTCTTTTTTGGTACACAGCCTAGAGGTCAAAGCAAAAGGAGAAAGAAAAAAGAGAAGGAGAAAAAAAGGGAAAAAAGAAAAAAAGGGGGGCGCTTATCTGGCCCTTATAATCATAAAAGAGTACTCTGTTGTAATACTTCTTGAGAATATAAGTGTTGGTCTTTTAAGATTATGTTCCCTGAATATAATTCTTAGAAATGTAAATACTAATCACTTTAAATGAATGATTAACAATCTGGGGATACAGTTTTAAAGTGTTGATTTAGTAAAGAGTGATAAGGTCAAACAGAGGATATGTAATTTGGTCATAGAATGTTGCTAACAGTCTTTCTATGCAAGCTTTTTATACTGATCCACGCATTGTAATATCGCTATCAGCCTTATAGCAGTACCTAGCTGTAATTAATTAGTAAGTAAGCCAAGATATTACCCATCCTGCCCTCAGATTTAAGAGGGAGTTGTTTGATAAGACCCCAGCAGCATATTATATTATACCTCTGAAAGTATGTTGGTAGACAACAACAGTTAAAAGCAAAGAAGATCTGACTGTAATCTTTGGTTTTATGCTGGGTACATATGTGAAGTGGGATAAGCTTATCCTCTGTAGGTCTTTAAAAGGTATATTGAACAAATTTAGTAAACTCAGTAAGGTTAAGTAAATTGCTAATGGATTTTTTAGTAGAAGGTCTGATCTACAGGGGAAAAAAAGACAAAAAAGGGGAAGGAAGAAGGGAAGAAAAAAGGAAAACATTTTTTTTGTGTGTAATATCAGTAGCCTATCTCTAAACATTGCACACTAGCACGGTTGAGCTATACTGTTTTGGTGACACGATTGGTCAGGAAAACCCATGTCTCACTTTTTCATTTTTTTATTATTAAGTTCACTTTCACGTTTGTAATTTACAAGAAAGGGCAGAGATAAATTGCTTTCACTGCACTAATTACACCTGACACTGTATTACTGGAATCTAAGGGGTTTTGCCCGTCCCATTTTTTTGTAATTAGGTTCCCTTCTGTCACTTTTTTTTTTTTTTCCCTTTTTTTTTTCTTTTTTTTTTTTCTCTCACATGCATTTGCATTAAAAGCACATGGATAAATACATTTCTAATATTAAAACTAACTCTCCAATCATGCCCCCCAAACAGAAAGACAAAAAAGTACGCATCTCTGACGTGCATACAGATATCGCTAGTGAGTCAATATTGCATAAATTAGATACCCAACCATTAGTCACTCAGATGTCGGATCTGTTCTTGCCGCAATTTGAGTTGTTAAAGACTCAAATGACAAATATAATGTCAGAACTTAAGCAATTCTCCAATCGACTCGTAGAAGTAGAAAATAGGGTATCAGCAAGTGAGGATATAATATACAATCAAGAACAAGATATAGAGGAAAATACTAAAACGCTGAAACTGCTGCAAGCAAAAATATATGAATTAGAAGATCGCTCGCGGCGAAACAACCTTAAAATAATTGGTCTCCCCGATAATGGGGATTATTTAGATTTAATTCACTTCTCTAGTACTATGCTTCCTCTGGCTGTTGGAATTTTACAAAAAGATCTACCAATGCCAGTAGAAAGGGCACACAGATTGGGGCCAGTCAGGGACTCCACAAGAGATAAGAATTACAATAGACTGGTGATGGTCAAATATCTTAATTACCAGGATAAGATGAACATTTTAAGACTCTATAGAAAGATGGATAATTTATATATTGGTCAAAGTAAAGTATTAATATTCCAAGACTACTCTAGCGAGACTGCTTCTAAAAGAAAAGATTTAGCCCCATACTGTACCAAATTGATCAATGCTGGCTTTAAGGTCAGACTGGTTTATCCGGCCAAAATCGTAGTAGAGGAACAAGATGGCAAATGTATCCTGAGTAACATGTCAGAAGCTAGGGAATTTTGTAAAAACAAAAAAGTAGTTTGATAGATTCCCAGGTATTGATTTCTTAAAATAGAAACATATATGAGTAATATGAGTTCTTTTTTCTTTTTTTTCAACTTTTTTACTAACCTGTTGAGGCTAAAATTACTGATTTTTTTGCGTAAAGTCCACATCATTAGTTGGTCCACAGTTCAGAGGGCCTGTGGGCTGCTGCGTGTTTTTTGTGTTTTTAGTACCATTGTTATCTTTGTTTTAATATTTTCTCTTTTTTTTCCCCTCCCCCCCATCACCTCCCATCTCCCCCAGTGCTCTCATGTGGATAAGATATACGCTCTGCCTTGGTATTCACACCTTTGATATCTCAGTAGAATGGTAGACAAATTTAAATATCTTTCTTGGAACATTGGCGGAGTAACAACTCCTAGCAAAAGGAAAATAATTATTAGGCAACTCGCTAGATACAAACCAGATGTTGTTGGTTGCAGGAGACGCATCTAAAGAAAACAGAGATGGAGAAATTTAGGTGTAAATAGATAGGAGAGGTTATTGCCTCAGATTGTCACAGGAGGAGGAAGGGGGTTGCTTTCCTTATTAATAAAAATTTACAATACATCATCCAGAACACTCAAATCGATCCGCAGGATAAGAGGATAATTTTACATATATAGATTGCTAGGGTCCCCTATGTATTTGTTAATATCTATGGGCCTAATAACGTAGACCAGGCTTTTTGGGATAAAGTTACCACCAAATTATCTCCTGATTTAGATCAGAAGATCATAGTGGCAGGTGATTTTAACCTAACCACTATGCCTGCCTTGGATAGATTTTCGCCTAAACAGTCTACCCCCCCCCACCCCAAAAAACTCGTATATTTCATCAGATTTGTAAAAATCTTAAACTCCATGACATTTGGCGCATCCAACACCCCGATATCAAAACATACACGTGCGAGTCTAAATCCCATAGATCCTTCTCTCGGATAGACTTTTTTTTAATCTCTAGTCCTCTTCTCAAAGTCAGAACTAAGGCCCAGATAAATGAGATTGTGGTGACAGACCACGCTATAATTTCCCTTGAAATTGAATCTCGCCTCCCCTCGGTAGAAGTAACAAATAATTTTTATTTCCCGAAGCAATTAATAAATAACATGCCATTTCAGTATTGGCTACGACATAAATGGCAAGAATATAGTTCCGATAATTGTCTTTATTTAGACAAACCAGAATTTTTTTTGGGAAGCCGCAAAGGCATTTTTCAGAGGGCAGATTAAAGCTTATATGATTATAGCCAAAAAGAAGTATAAAGCACGCGAACTACAGTTAGCAAACACAGTTACGAACACTTATAGAAAATATGTAAATACTCCGCTAAAAAAACTATGGGATAAATATAATCTGGCTAGACAAGACAGGGATCTTTTCTTAAAATCCAAATTGACCAATGAAGAAATGTGAATGAATGCCCTTTACACTGGACATTATGGCAAGTCTGCCAAATATCTTGCCAGACTTGATAAGGTTGGAAAAAAGAACAATGTGATTGAGCAGATTGTAGCTGGAGATAAGAATTATACTTCGTTAGAAGACATCAAGAGCGTGTTTTTTAATTTCTATCAAAAGAATTATGCAGGGAAAACTATTGATGCAGAGGATAACGCGAGGTTCTGGAATAAGATCATATGTCCAGTAGTTCCCCCCGATCAGATTGAAGTACTAAACCTCCCCATAACAATAACTGAAGTTATTAAAGCTATAGAAGAATCCAAACTTGGCAAGGCCCCAGGTCCAGACCAACTACCTGCTGAGTTCTATAGACTGCTTAAACTTGAGATTGCTCCTATCCTGACCATGTTGTTTAATGACTATTTTATTAAAAAAAAAATCATGTCTAGATTCTTCTCAGCGTCAGTCAACACTCTGTTACTTAAAAAGAATAAAGAGCCAACAGATCCTGGCTCTTATAGACCGATTTCTCTACTAAACGTAGACTATAAACTACTTACCAATATCATTGCTAATAGACTTAAAAACGTATTACAGGGAATTATCCATGCAGATCAATCGGGTTTTATGATAGGTAGATCCCCCACAAAAAATATTCGTAGAACATATATGATTCTTGAACACCTTTGGAACAAACTACATAAGGATAAAGTAATTTGTAAACAGGACTTCGCTATGGTGCTGATTGATGCTGAGAAGGCTTTTGACTCCATTATATGGCAACATCTTTATAAATCCCTGTCCAACTTTGGCTTCTCCGGGAATATAATACATTTTGTCAAATCTATATATAACTTCCCTGTCTCGTCTATCTTGATTAACGGTAGTCAAACTCCGTATTTTAAATTAGAAAAAGAGACACGACAGGGATGCCCTCTTTCTCCCCTTTTTTTTAACATTGCCATAGAACCCCTGGCAATCTATCTTAGACAGGAACTGTCGGGAATAAAGCTAGGATTGCAAACCTGTGTTCTTTCACTATATGCCGATGACTTGTTATTGTATATTAAAGATACTAAAAGAAACATACCTAAAGCACTTAAAATACTAGAACAATTTAGTTTAATCTCTGGCTATAAAGTGAATGCTCTTAAATCAGAGATACTATGGATCCACAAACATAAGGAGAGTTTTACGCATCATAACTTCAGGGAAGTAGAAAGTTTCAGATACTTAGGGATACAATTGCATAAAGACCCTAAGCTATGGTACAAACTTAATTATACTGTATTTTTCTCTAATATCACTGCTAAATTTCATCGTTGGAGTCTCTTTCCACTTTCAGCAACTGCTAAGATTATGCTTATTAAATCTATACTCTTTCCCCAGTTACTATATATTATGAATAACTTGCCGCTATTTATTCTGGATAAGGATATTAAGTTATTTAATCGAGCTTGTGCGAATCTAATTTGGAATAAAGGTAGACACATGCTCTCTATCATAAAGCTCTGCCAAGCTAAGGAGTTTGGAGGTCTTGCATTACCGGATATTAAGTCATACAATATAGCTATTCTCGCACGGTTTGGAGTAGATTGGTTACTTTCTTCTGATTATCTGACAAACAGTAAATCAGAGGAAAATATTATAAATCCCTTCTCCATTATAGCGGCTTTACACTGCCCTCACATGCGACTTCCCGGAAAAATTAAAACATTGATTAGTATATATAATATTGTTAAAGCCTGGCAGCAACTTTGCCTTCGATTAAAGATCAACTTTCACTTATCTACTTTTCTCCTAATCAGAGGTAATCCGGAGTTCCAGCCAGGGCTCCATAATGCAATATTCAATGGTTGGGCTAGTAAGGGCCTAACCTTGATATCACAACTATTGGATGATGGCCTTGGGGTGCGTACTTTTGAGAGTATAGCCACTCAGTATAACCTCTCGAACAAATCTTTTTATGCATATCTCCAGATACGTCATTTTATTCAGGAAAAGATACAGTTGGGGCCCTGGTCCGGGAAATATGATAGAGTTGGCGATTATATTAACCAATACAGTCAGGGGAATCATTCAATCTCGCTACTTTATAAAATTTTGCTTGCAAAACAGGGCCAGTTAATTATGGAACAATGTTTAGCATACTGGACTAAACATTTTGATGAAATGGATGTTGAAACAATTAGTAAAAGTATTAAGTGGTTGAGCAATGCTCTCCTTCCCTCCTCCTGGAAAGAATCACATTTAAAACTTCTTAATAACGCATATATCTCACCTAAAAGACTTATCTGCTGGTCTTCAGAAACGCAAGGCCAGTGTCATAAATGTCAATTTCCCGCAGCGAACTTACTCCATTGTTTCTGGTTTTGCCCGAAAATAAACCAATTATGGCGTAAGGTAAATCATTGGTTAAATAAGAATACAAAGGAGAACCTATTTTTCGATCCAAGGACCATAGTGTTTTTAGTACCGGAGGTAGTATCCCATAATTTAGCTAATACTGTTATTCTAATAGTAAGGAACTTGATCTTGAAAAACTGGAAAAATAATAAACTTCCTCCTTTTAGTTTATTTTTAAACGCAGTTAAAGCACAGATTATGTTTGAGCAATACAATATATGCAGTACATGTGATAAGCAAATACAAAGCTTTTTTAATAAATGGTTAAAAATCATAAAGTCTTATCCTCTCTCTACACAATACAGTATATACTTACTAAATCATTTCATAAATCTGCATACTTTGAAGGCTTAATTTTACGTGATATATTTCCAGTAGCGTGGTATTAATAATCTATCCTAGAGGGTCGACTGGAGGAGGTGGGAGGAGACGGAGATGTATATAGGATACTGGGACGATGGAGTGGAGGGGACACCCCCATTCCCCCCCCCTCCCTTTTTTTTTTTTTTTTTTTTTTTTGTTGGATTTTAGGATTTATATAGAGAAATTGTGTCAGTAATGACTTTAAAAATTGAAAAATATTTAGAGGCCTATTACTATAGTTACTGTCAAGACATATTTAAGCTTGCCTTTTTATTTTCGTATATTGCTTGTAAGCATGTATTTTGTTTTTCTTTTTTTTGACCCTAAAATAAAAGGTTTTGATCCAATGTATTACCATGTATTCCATTGGTTGACAACTCAATATCCGTTGTAAAATCATTACGTATGACTCTATGTAATTTTGAAATATATATATGTAACTGTATATATGTTGTTGTAACTGTATATATGTTTTATGCCTGTACTTTCTTTAATAAAAAGATTTAAAAAAAAAAAAAAAAAAGAAAAAAAAAAAAAGCCTTAACAGACCATAGCAAGTACCCCGCAGGATTTTTGCGCTATTTGGATTAACGCTTGTTAAAAAAATAAGTTTTTTGTAACTTTTAATACGAACGCTACCCAACTAGCGCAAAAAGCTTAACTCTAATAAAGTTTTCGCGCCATTGATCAAGCATACTTTTACTGATAAAGTTGGCCAAATTCATCATTTTTCACAGCTCAAATTTATGTGGATAGCTGGGCTTTTAGAAAACTTAACATGGCAAAGTTAGCCAACCTCACACAACGTTTTCCAGCATACAAGTTAGTTGGCAGGTCATAGTTTTATAGATAGACCTCCCTGTGAATATATATAATAAAATCTCTTTCTTAGAACTTAATAGTGCTTGCACAACCAAGAGGAAGCCTTTGGGGATCAATAGCCATTTCAAAGCATAAATATGCTGTAATGCAATGAAGATGCTGTAATCCAAAGAAAATAAGGAACTACTAACAAGATTAGCATATCTGAAAAGCACTTAAAGGGCCATTATACACTCATTTTTTCTTTGTATAAATGTTTTGTAGATGATCTATTTATATAGCCCATCAAGTTTTTTTCTTTTTATGTATAGTTTTGCTTATTTTTAAATAACATTGCTCTGATTTTCAGACTCCTAACCAAGCCACAAAGTTTTATGTGAATACCGTCAGCTACCTTCTCCAGCTTGCTCCTGTTTGTGTAAAGGGTCTTTTCATATGCAAAAGAAGAGGGAGGGGGGAGTGTCTGATATTTCCCACTTGCAGTGGGCTTTCCAGCTACCTTTTCAACAGAGCTAAACTGTGAGCTTCTAAGTAAGTTTTTAAACAGTTTTATACTGGATTTTATATCAGTATCTGTGCATCTTATTCTTTATAGTAGTGTCTATTACATGCAGTTATATGAAAATGAGTGTATACTGTCCCTTTAATGAAATGAACAAAAACATAAGACCCCATGAGCAGTGTCTTTTTGCCCAGAATGTGCCTTTCACAAAGAAAAACGTTTCTATATTATATCTGTCTGTTCCTGATGAAAATGGATAATATCAAAATTCCAGGCAAATCCCCTCTGAACTAGAGACATGACAACCCAAGATGTATGTTTTTTGACCAATTGTGAGGTACAAAATTATGCCTCTAAGCACAATGGGCAATGAGTATTATGTATACCAAAGTAAATAACAATATTATTGGTGTTGTTTTATAAAACCAGTTCAATGTACTTCCATGGGGAGGCTGCTGATTCTGAGCCCTCTTAACCATAGCAGAGGCACTTATTCTTATGCATCTGTGTTGAAATAGCAGACAATGATGTACCAATAAATCTTTAATTACAGAGCATTACATTAAAAATTTTCATTTTTCAGCTCTAATTTGGCATCAAGTTAAAGGGGCAATGTACTAAGAAAAATAAATCAGCATTAGCAATAGAAGTCACATAAGAAGAAATTGTGTATATAATCATAAAAACATGGTTTATAACTTTATAATTAAGTGCCTTCACATATCCACTTTTGGATTTTACCAGTAGTGACATAGGGTCACATTCTGAAAAGGATAGAGTTGTGCCAAACATACCCTCCCATTAGCAGCATTGAGAAATTCAAAAGTTTATCCTAATAATATGGGCATGTGTACACATGCACTCCAGTGAATGCCTTTGCAGCAAATAAACTTATGGTGGCCATGGTAACCACTGTGTCTCTGTGCCTGAGTTATGAGTTATGGTTCCTTGCTTCAAAGCAGTCATGACATATAGCATACATTCCTTGCTGACTACCTCCAAAGTATTACATCCCAGGCTACAGCAGACAGTTTTGGCTGTTTGCTACAGGCTCACACAGACTATTTACCTTGTACAGGTAGAGATGCAGACCCCCAAAGAAGCACAGAGAAACTCCTCCTTATCCAGCTCTTCATACACAGGTTGCTTGGCTGATAGTATTTGCTTGTGCATGCACATGTGCACCACACTGATCTGCTTTGTGCATGGCAAACAAGCACCATGGTGGCCATGCTAATCACTGTGTTTCCATGCATGTACAAACAAATTTCAGTAGCAAGTTCTGCTCTGTATGTAGGTGATGTGTATTGCTTCTGTATTGAGGACAATGTGAAATATAATTTTATTCATCTCCATGCTCACACTTTTAATGAGAGATGGTCAAGCAAGCAGTGAACTAAGAGCAAGCCTAATGCATGGGAGGTAATGCATTTACATCCATATAGTATTTTTCATATGGGGTAGTGGTAAGGTAAGTTAAAAACACTATCTTCAAATAAAAAATACTCATACTATTCTATATTTATAATGATCTATATGGGGTGCCCTCACAAAAAGGTTGTGATTATAGACATGTGCTAATGTGAATAACAATAAAATACTACCAAAAATGTTCATACTTACCTTTTAATCTTGACAGCAGCTCCAGCTTCCTCCACCTGTCGCAAAGCCTCTTCCTGGATCTAAAATGAGGAATTCGGCTTCCTCCAATCACGGCTTTGAATCAGATACTAATTCCCTGGGGGGGAAGCCGTGATTGGAGGATGACCAATCCATCATTTCTGACGTCAGAAATGGCTTGCGATGATCGGGGGAAGCTGGAGCTGCTGTCAAGTTTAAAAGTTAAGTGAAATGTAAATTTTGATGAATTAAAGTGCCCCTGTTTTTAATCAAATTTTTAAAAACCGGGCACTTTAGCATCAAAATTTACATTCACTTTAAACTTAATGTACTGTATACTGAACTGTCAACCTGCGACCTCCCTCCAAGTCACCAACAATGGTATGGGCAGTCCTCCACCCGGCTCTTAAACTTGACATTGGGATAATTGAAACATGTAGCAAGTGGATAAAGTTAAAATGTATTTATTAAAATCAATCTAAAAGTACATAATAACAAAGTGACGCATTTCTCAGCTCCAAGAGATGTTTCCTCAGGCTTATACAAACATGAAAATCTACTTGCTACTTATAGACAAACATATCCTACATGACTTATCATAAACACTTGTGTGGAGTACTGGCCAAATAGAGACCTCCTCTAGAATCTAATGTCAGTGACTTGTGGGGAGATCACAGGTCTACTGTTCAGTCTGCAGGTTGCGTCAATAAGACCTACGTCAAGTTTATGAATCGGATGGTGGACTGCCAATACCATTGTCACTGACTTGCAGGATATCAGTCTGTTGTTGTATGTTACTTTTTGTCCTGATAAGACTGTACTTGGCCATGTGGTCCCCCTGTTTATGTTTGATGCTTACGGATATTCTATATTTACACTCATTTACATAACAGATCATTTTATTTCATTTTAAAAAGTACAGATATTTGTGTACACTGTCCCTTTAAGTTATTGTATGTATTCATAACACAAATCAAGTTACACACTACATTACAAACATGTGTAAAAAAACAGGACACATATTTCTTATTATGATGTTATGCAATGGACTCACATTAATATTCATTATTATTATTTTACTACATGTAATGATAATGATTCCACAAAAAAGATAGTGTATATTGGTGTTTATATTCAAACAGTCTAGAATAAACACATTAATCATAGAACTCTGGATATACCAAATACTTTTTGTTTTGAGTAGTCTTTGAGATCTCATGCAAAAAAAGACAAACCTTATAACAGCAAAATGTATATTATATAATGTTATAAAAGATCAGGAAAAAATAATCATAATAGATAAGCAATACTAAGATATGCAGTCAGTAAACAATATCGCCTAGATTTAGAGTTCTGCGGCCAAAGCGGTGCGTTAGCTACGCTGGCTTTTTTCTGGCCGCACCTTTTAAATACCGCTGGTATTTAGAGTTCACAGAATGGCTGCGTTAGGCTCCAAAAAAGGAGCGTATAGCATATTTACCGCAACTTCAACTCTCGATACCAGCGGTGCTTACGGACGCGGCCAGCTTCAAAAACGTGCTCGTGCACGATTCCCCCATAGAAAACAATGGGGCAGTTTGAGCTGAAAAAAAACCTAACACCTGCAAAAAAGCCGTGTTCAGCTCCTAACGCAGCCCCCTTTGTTTTCTATGTGTAAACACAGCCAATCAGAATCAAGTTCAATCCGATTGGCTGATCCGATCAGCCAATCAGATTGAGCTCGCATTCTATTGGCTGTTCCGATCGCTTGATTGTAATACTATTAGAGAGAGACTTTGATATTACAAGTCCATAGTAAAGTGTGTTAAGAGAAGTTGAGCTGGTATTACAAGTTGAAAGTATAAATTTTTCGCAAATATATAGTGATAATAGTTCTTTTTACAAAAAAAGTGATGATAGCTCTTTTGGCAAAAAAGTGATTATAGCTCTTTTGTTAAAAATAAATCTTAAAAAAAATAATCATCCCCCTGTATAAGGGGAAACCTTGCATTCATTCTTCAGTGTGCTGCTGTGACAGCATGAATAAGGATCAGGTGGAAGATCAGAAGAAGACCGCCAAAGAGGACAGAGTAGTGCCAACAGGAGACCACTCCCAGAAAACCGCCGATACCATGGACCCACCACTGCCCTCCAAAGGTGCCAGATTCAAGATGGTGAGTAAAACTTTGGGGTTTATCCTTGTTTTGTTTTTTTTGGGGGGGGGCTTTTTGCTAAAAGAGCTATAATCACTTTTTTTTGCAAAAGAGCTATAATCACTTCAACCAGGGGACTGCCCGACAAAGGCCCTTTTTAGTTGTAGTATATGTTTTTTTAGGGGGGGGGGGGCTCTATTTTAGGGTACTTTAGTTTTCTTTTTTAGTGGTAGTGATTTTTATTTTTTGTAACTTAGTGGGTCTTAGGTTAGGGGTATTGGGGGGGTTAGCTGTTAGGGGTTAATAGAGTAGGGGGTTACTGACAGTTTAGGGGGTTAAGTAGTGTAGGGGTTATTGCGGTGTGGTTAATGCTCTTTTAGGGGGTTGAGTAGTGTAGGGGTTATTGTCGTTGGGATAATGGCAGTTTAGAAGTTAATAGTGTAACGGTATAGCTTGTAATGGGTATGTGGCACATTGGGGTTAATAGTGTAGCGGGGTAGTTTGCGATGGTGGATGTGATGGATTAGGGGTTAATCATGTAGTGAGGTTAAAGGAGTAAAGGGGATGTTGTGGTTTAGGGGTTATTAGAGTAGGGGGCTTATTGGGCTGCTCCATTGAAGTCAATAGAGTTATTGTGATATCGCGAACACAATATCCTATAGTTAACATTTGCATCTTGGGTTTCCCTTGAGTGCAACATTTTTACCTTCAACTTGTATTACCAGTGCTTCCCAGTGCGTGCAAACAAATTCACAGCTAGCTAAGTTAACATTTGAGTGGGAGCAATAATTACCGTTCAACTTGTAACGTAGCCCTTACCTTAATAGATATGCTATATGACTTCATGGTTTACACTTTTCTGGTTGAATACTAAAAGCAGTTTGTTGTCTACAGGTATTGATTGAGTAGATTATGATGAAATACAGTCAATTTTAAAGTATTTTTATTAGTATAATTTCATGTAATAAACAATAATATTATATTATATCCCCTCTTTTCTAAATCCTTCCACATCTAACCTTATTTGGGAAAGAAACTTCTGATTTAAGAAGTAACTGTTTGACACTATGTTGACTATGATTAAAAAATACCACCAAATTATGCGATCCTATTCCTCTGCTATTGTTCCAGTTCTCATTGTTCCCACCCCATTTACTATAATATTGTTGCTATATTTTTTGTTGGTTGTCATCGTTACAGTTAATTATACCTTTAACTCTAGCGACATTTGAATGGCAATATTATTCAAATGTAACAATATGAATGGCTCCATTTAAAGGGTATATTTCAACAAGGCTGACTTTGCTGTTGATACTCCAAAACAGTCCATAATATTTCTGCATGTTTTACAGCAACAACCCCAATATTGACTATTATATTATTACTGAACCCCAGAAAAAACAGTTATCAATGTTCTTTTTTCAAATGTTTTTATTTAAGTATACAATATAAGTACAAAGATCTAAGAAATGCATAAAGTGAAATACACAAGCAGATGGTATAAGGTTTATCAGATTGTGCATACGGCCATTATGATAATAGCAATCATAATAGAATTGTAGTATACCTGAATTTTATAATTAACAATATCATTTTTCTAAAGGTTTCATATGAGAAAGAAAACACAGGGAGCTGCAGTATGATTTCACAGTATACATTGCTCTGAAAGTAACAGGTTATAAAATATGTAATAAACTTATGGAACAGAACTACCATACTGGTGCTAATTCTTGCTTGACCTGAGCAGTCTGGAGTTGGTATCTCTATGGCCTTTATCTTGAGACCCATCTGGTGGCAATTGCTAACTCATAGAGGAATCAAGAACAAAAGTACTAAGCAAATAATTTGATAGCTCAGTAAAAGTGGCCTCAACTCGTACCATGAGGCTTGCAGCCATTGAATTTGGTAAACGATACCTCTGCTTTCCAGGCAACTGACAGCATGACTGTTAGTCACCTTGTTTAGAGAAAAATGAGTTAAAGGGCAGAGCAGTCAATGGAGAAAATGGCTTTGATTCCATCTAGATAGAGTTGTTAATTATTGCAAACTCGGGGTGAGACATATAGCTGAACAGAGACATCATAAGGTGTTTTGGGAAAAGGGAACAAGCAAATAAACATAATAGTATGTATATCACCTAGTGCGCCTAGTCTCAAAACAAACTTATAAAACTGGTAGATTTCAAAAACTCCTCTAGGTAATTGTTAATAGACTAATACAATTATAATATAAGTAGAACTGTAAAAGTTCCTGAAATAAGACAAAGAGGTCAATTTATCAATGTGTAAACCTGACTGCCTTCGCTGTGTTAAATACACTCAGTGTACATTGCTGAAGAAAATCTCCATTCGACTTCCTTTATCAAAACAACTGTCAAACTTACGTGCGTCAAGTATGATGCGAAGAGCATCATACTGTTGATAAATATAAAGCATTGATGGAACAGATTTCACTATTTATCAAGTAATCTACCCAGAATTGTGTATGAACCTCAACACGTCTGTCATGTGACTTGTGTTTTCATACAGTTTTTACTCTGTACGCCATTTTACTTGCAACCTTTCTTTTTTGTGAGTGAATATCAACAGTTCTTTAATGCAATATTTAGTTGGTTAGCATGTTGTGTTCTTGAAATAGCTATTTTTATACAAGTAAAAACAATAAATCCTACATAAATTTACTTTTGTATATATATATATATATATATATACAGGGAGTGCAGAATTATTAGGCAAGTTGTATTTTTGAGGATTAATTTTATTATTGAACAACAACCATGTTCTCAATGAACCCAAAAAACTCATTAATATCAAAGCTGAATATTTTTGGAAGTAGTTTTTAGTTTGTTTTTAGTTTTAGCTATTTTAGGGGGATATCTGTGTGTGCAGGTGACTATTACTGTGCATAATTATTAGGCAACTTAACAAAAAACAAATATATACCCATTTCAATTATTTATTTTTACCAGTGAAACCAATATAACATCTCAACATTCACAAATATACATTTCTGACATTCAAAAACAAAACAAAAACAAATCAGTGACCAATATAGCCACCTTTCTTTGCAAGGACACTCAAAAGCCTGCCATCCATGGATTCTGTCAGTGTTTTGATCTGTTCACCATCAAGATTGCGTGCAGCAGCAACCACAGCCTCCCAGACACTGTTCAGAGAGGTGTACTGTTTTCCCTCCTTGTAAATCTCACATTTGATGATGGACCACAGGTTCTCAATGGGGTTCAGATCAGGTGAACAAGGAGGCCATGTCATTAGATTTTCTTCTTTTATACCCTTTCTTGCCAGCCATGCTGTGGAGTACTTGGACGCGTGTGATGGAGCATTGTCCTGCATGAAAATCATGTTTTTCTTGAAGGATGCAGACTTCTTCCTCTACCACTGCTTGAAGAAGGTGTCTTCCAGAAACTGGCAGTAGGACTGGGAGTTGAGCTTGACTCCATCCTCAACCTGAAAAGGCCCCACAAGCTCATCTTTGATGATACCAGCCCAAACCAGTACTCCACCTCCACCTTGCTGGCGTCTGAGTCAGACTGGAGCTCTCTGCCCTTTACCAATCCAGCCACGGGCCCATCCATCTGGCCCATCAAGACTCACTCTCATTTCATCAGTCCATAAAACCTTAGAAAAATCAGTCTTGAGATATTTCTTGGCCCAGTCTTGACGTTTCAGCTTGTGTGTCTTGTTCAGTGGTGGTCATCTTTCAGCCTTTCTTACCTTGGCCATGTCTCTGAGTATTGCACACCTTGTGCTTTTGGGCACTCCAGTGATGTTGCAGCTCTGAAATATGGCCAAACTGGTGGCAAGTGGCATCTTGGCAGCTGCACGCTTGACTTTTCTCAGTTCATGGGCAGTTATTTTGCGCCTTGGTTTTTCCACACGCTTCTTGCGACCCTGTTGACTATTTTGAATGAAACGCTTGATTGTTCAATGATCACGCTTCAGAAGCTTTGCAATTTTAAGAGTGCTGCATCCCTCTGCAAGATATCTCACTATTTTTTACTTTTCTGAGCCTGTCAAGTCCTTCTTTTGACCCATTTTGCCAAAGGAAAGGAAGTTGCCTAATAATTATGCACACCTGATATAGGGTGTTGATGTCATTAGACCACACCCCTTCTCATTACAGAGATGCACATCACCTAATATGCTTAACTGGTAGTAAGCTTTCAAGCCTATACAGCTTGGAGTAAGACAACATGCATAAAGAGGATGATGTGGTCAAAATACTCATTTGCCTAATAATTCTGCACTCCCTGTATATATATAACAATATTCTATTCTATTCCCTTTGATTCCTATGTCATTTGTGTGCTCAAATGTGGTGGATTAAAAAACACGTTCTCTGCGTCAACCGAGATGTGAGCATACCAGTTGAATGTTTCATAAATTTTTATTTGGTCGAATAGAGTTGTATGTAAAGGTGAATTACCAGTAGTGCGCTCAAATAACGTGAGTATCAATTTGTATTGAACTAATCTCGCCGGAGCACATGTTACAGCAAACTGGCCTACAATTTGCTATGTTGACACATTGTTAACTTCGGTGTATACATTTTGTGCTTAATTTGATGCAGAATTACATTGTATTCACAGTTGAAGCTTTGATAAATTGATCCCAAACTGTTAACCTTCAAAGCAATATACTATTATGCTCCCCATGCATATTACATTCTTATGTTATAGAGTGTCCAAGCATATGGCAAATATTGCCAAAATCAAGAGAGTGTCGAAAGGCAGGCTTAAGGAGACAATTATTGCACTATCCCACTCCGATTCTCCATATTTTCAAGGGGTTGCAGTAAGGCTTGATTGAAATAAAAGCATCCCGTATACTTGATGGAAAAAGTGTCCCAAACAGTTGTAGCAACCAAGAAGAGGAATATGACCCACTTATTGCTGGGCACTGGAGCAGGAGACATGATATAGAATCATATTGTTCCCAGGGCTGCTGAAGCAACTTAGCTCTGTGAAAATGTTCCCATTCCAATGAAATGATTTACACCTACCAGGGATGCGTACCAGTATTCCAATTTCAGGGGCTGTACTTATAGACCCTTCTGCAATTGGGCAAAGGTACTATCTATCCTGCAGATCCAGTTCCATTACATTAGTGTTCACCTCCAAGCCTCTAACCCATCCAGAAACATTGCTAGTCTTAGCAACCTCATATCAGTCTAGACCAGGATCTGTCTTGTCAGCTTTTTGTTTTAATGATTTAGATAAAGAATACATATTAAACAACTTTTTAGTTTACTTCTAGGGTCTAATTTGCTTTATTCTCTTGGTATCCTTTGTTGAAGGAACAACAATGCACATGGGTGAGCCAGTAACTATAAGCTCCTGAACCTACCTAGGAATGCTTTTCAACAAAGGATACCAAGAAAAAGAAACAAATTACAATAGTTGCTTAAAATTACATGCTCTATCTGAATTATGAAAGAAAAAAATTGGGTTTCATGTCCCTTTAACATATACTATAAGCTGTGCACTAAATCTTAGCTAAAAGGCTGAAATCTTACTTTTCATGTCTCACATGGGAAACTAGAGATGACATTGTTAAAGTGAATTCACTCCTCAGATGCACAGAGATGAATGATATGATGATCATTGTATTATCCACCTATTATCCAGTAGCAAGGAAAACACATTAGAGCAAATAAACTAGTCAATTATGCATCCTGCCACTGCCACTTTGGCTTTTGGCATACATTCATCATACTAATTACAGACTATAGCCTTCAACAGCTCAGGTCAAGGTGAGCTGACACAGGAGGATTTGGTGTAATTTATACTCACAAGTGATACATAAGATTTGATAATCATTAATCACAGATGCACGGCACAATGTAACTGCAATTGCATTCACAGATATATGGAAACATGATTTCACCATGTGTAAGTAATCATACCTACAAAGGGCCAGATTACAAGTGGAGTTTTTTTGTGCAATTTAAAAAAAATATATATATTTATATTAGATAGTGTTATCATAAGTGTAACTGTACTTTGTAATGTATTTTTGATGTGAATTGTTCAATTTTTTTGAGGACTTGATTGTGTTAACTTTCAAAATGTTATGCGAGCATTAAACCCAGCGTACGCAAACACCCGTGACAAACCCTTCTTTGCTTGAACGTAACTGTTAGCGATCCACTTGTAATCAGGCCCAAAATGAGGACTTTTTTCATTTCTGCTAATTGGTGGTGGCTACATTTAGCCACTAATCAGCAAGAGCTACCCAGGTGCTGAACCACAAATGGGCTGGCTCCTAAGCTTACATTTCTGCTTTACAAATAAAGATATCAAGAGAACCAAAAGAATTGATAACAGGAGTATATTAGAAAGTTGCTTGAAATTGCATGATCTGTCCAAATCAAGAAACAAAACATTTGGGTTTTATTTCCCTTTATGTTTAAAAAAACATTTTGTTTATAATACAATAGAACAAGTCATTCTTTAACAATGGACACCAGTACATACGTAAACAGAATCATATAAAAATTGTGGTCAACGACCCTTTACATAGAACATCGAGAAACAACATCCACAAATTCTTCCTAAAAGTTCAATTGAGATTCACTGATAATTCTTAAATTAAATTCTAAAGCATAAGTCAATGTCTGACTTCAGTGATCATCTCCCTATGTCGCACAGAGTTAGTTTTAACATCATGGCGTAATATCTGGGAAAGAATGACTGTTTTTCAAATGTAACAATATGAAGTAATGCTTGTGTGATAGTGAGTTGTATCTGCTCATCTAAAATGTAGCTAAACATAGATGAAAGTAACCTCCAGGTGGTCTGGATTTCCCCGCATTCCCACCACATTTGGTGGCGCTAAACAAATGAATTATAATAATAATAATAATAATAATATGTATGTACCTATCTCATTACAGCCTCTATACTCTATAGCATAATCTGGATTTATTTTGAGTCATATGTGAAGTTCGCAGAGGAGTCAGATAACATCTGAATATTGTCTTCAATGAGTTCTCTCTTAGGTCTGCGCTCAGCAGGCCCCCAGAGGCTGAGCTGAAAACACTATCCCATGTTTCTTTATCTATGGAGAGCTCAAGTTCTGCTCATTATGGAGCTTTTGAGCGAGTCGCCAGTTTTTTGAATATCTATATATAACCGGGATATAGTGTGTTTTGGTCTGGTTTTGGATGCATATATATATTTTCTAAAGCAGTTTTGGTTTTGCCTGGAGTTGTCTTGAGGAATTTATTTAGGGAAGAGGATATCAGAAGGTATAAATACCAATCGGCCAGATTACGAGTTTTGCGTAATGAGCTATGCAGTGCTACCATGCAGTTTTTTTCTCTCTGCTCACTTACATGCAGCGCTGGTATTACAGGTTTTTACAAACCCGGCATTAAAAGGCAAGAAGTGAGCGTTGAGCAAAATTATGCTCCATACCGCACTTCAATACCAGCGCTGCTTAAGTCAGCAGTGAGCTGGTCGTACGTGCTCGGCGGAGAAAAAGTCTAACACCTGCCAAAAAGCAGCGTAAATCTCAGTAACACAGCCCCATTGATTCCTATGGGGAAACACATTTTATGTTTACACCTAACACCCTAACATGAACCCTGAGTCTAAACACCCCTAATCTGCCACCCCCGACACCTACATTATACTCATTAACCCCTAATCTGCCGCTCTGGACACCGCCACCTACATTATACTTATTAACCCCTAATCTGCTGCCCCCAACATCGCCGACACCTACATTATATTTATTAACCCCTAATCTCCCGCCCCCAATGTCGCTGCAACCTACCTACACTTATTAACCCCTAATCTGCCACCCCCAACGTCGCCGCCACTATATTAAAAGTTTTAACCCCTAAATCTAAGTCTAACTCTAACACCCCATAACTTAAATATAATTTAAATAAATCTAAATAAAATTACTATCATTAACTAAATAATTCCTATTTAAAACTAAATACCTATAAAATAAACCCTAAGCTAGCTACTATATAACTAATAGTTACATTGTATCTAGCTTAGGGTTTATTTTTATTTTACAGGCAAGTTTGTATTTATTTTAACTAGGTAGAATAGATATTAAATAGTATTAACTATTTAATAACTACCTAGCTAAAATAAATACAAATTTACCTGTAAAATAAAACCTAACCTAAGTTACAATAACACCCAACACTACACTACAATTAAATAAATTAACTAAATTAAATACAATTAAATATATTAAATTAAATTAGCTAAATCACACAAAAAACAACACTAAATTACAGAAAATAAAAAACAAATTACAGATCTTTCCACTAATTACACCTTATCTAATAGACCTATCAAAATAAAAAAGCCCCCCCAAAATAAAAAAAAACCCTAGCCTAAACTAAACTATCAATAGCCCTTAAAATGGCCTTTTGCGGGCATTGCCCCAAAGAAATCAGCTCTTTTACCTGTAAAAAAAAATACACACAACCCCCCCAACAGTAAAACCCACCACCCACACAACCAACCCCCCAAATAAAAGCCAATAGAATGCCAGCTCAATCCTATTGGCTGATTGCATCAGTCAATAGGATTTTTTTCTACCTTAATTCCGATTGGCTGATAGAACTCTATCAGCCAATCGGAATCTAAGGGTCGCCATCTTGGATGACGACACTTAAAGTGATATTCATTCTGAAGAAGACGTCGTTTGAAGAGGATGCTCCTCACCGGATGTCTTGAAGATGGAGCCGCTCCACGTCGGAAGGATGAAGATAGAAGATGCCATCTGGATGAAGACTTATGCCTGTCTGGAGCACCTCTTCTGCCCGTCTGGAGAACCATTTCTGCCGGCTTCCTGAGGACATCTTGCCGCTTGGATGAAGACTTCTCCTGGTAAGTGAATCCTCGGGGGTTAGTGTGAGGATTTTTTTAAGGGTGTATTGGGTGAGTTTATTTTTTAGGTTAGGGCTTTGGGCCTGCAATAGAGCTAAATGCCCTTTTAAGGGCAATGCCCATCCAAATGCCCTTTTCAGGGCAATGGGGAGCTTAGATTTTTTTAGTTAGGCTTTTATTTGGGGGGTTGGTTGTGTGGGTGGTGGGTTTTACTGTTGGGGGGATTGTTTGTATTTTTTTTTACAGGTAAAAGAGCTTATTTCTTTGGGGCAATGCCCCGCAAAAGGCCCTTTTAAGGGCTATTGATAGTTTAGTTTAGGCTATGGTTTTTTTATTTTGGGGGGGCTTTTTTTATTTTGATTGGGCTATTAGATTAGGTGTAATTAGTTTAAAGATCTGTAATTTGTTTTTTATTTTCTGTAATTTAATGTTTTTTTTGTGATTTAGCTAATTATGTTTAATTTATTTAATTGTATTTACTTTAATTAATTTATTTAATTGTAGTGTAGTGTTAGGTGTTATTGTAACTTAGGTTAGGTTTTATTTTACAGGTAAATTTGTATTTATTTTAGCTAGGTAGTTAGTAAATAGTTAATAAATATTTAGTAACTATTCTATCTAGTTAAAATAAATATAAACTTGCCTGTAAAATAAAAATAAACCCTAAGCTAGATACAATGTAACTATTAGATATATTGTAGCTAGCTTAGGGTTTATTTTATAGATAAGTATTTAGTTTTAAATAGGAATAATTTAGTTAATGATAGTAATTTTGTTTAGATTTATTTAAATTATATTTAAGTTAGGGGGTGTTAGGGTTAGGGTTTGACTTAGGTTTAGGGGTTAATACATTTAATATAGTGGCGGTGACGTTGGGGACCGCAGAATAGGGGTTAATAAATGTAGGTAGGTGGCGGCGATGTTGGGGGCAGCAGATTAGGGGTTAATAAATATAATGTAGGTTACGGTGATGTCCGGAGCAGCAGATTAGGGGTTAATGAGTATAATGTAGTTGGCGGCGATGTTTGGGGCGGCAGATTAGGGGTTAATAATATTTAACTAGTGTTTGCAAGGCGGGAGTGCGGCGGTTTAGGGGTTAATATGTTTATTCTAGTGGCGGTGATGTACGGAGCGGCAGATTAGGGGTTAAACATTTTATTATAGTGTTTGCGATGCGGGATGGCCTCTGTTTAGGGGTTTATAGGTAGTGTATGGGTGTTAGTGTACTTTTTAGCACTTTAGTTATGAGTTTTAGGTTACGGCGTTGTAGTGTAAAACTCATAACTACTGACTTTAGAATGTGTTGGAGGTAGAGGGTGTACCGCTCACTTTTTGGCCTCCCAGGACAGACTCGTAATACCAGCGCTATGGAAGTCCCATAGAAAAAAGGGTTTACGAAGTTAACGTAAGTCGGTTTGCGGTAAGGCCAAAAAAGTGTGCGGTGCCCCTAAACCTTCAAGACTTGTAATAGCAGCAGTAGTGAAAAAGCAGCGTTAGGACCTGTTAACGCTGCTTTTTTAGCTTAACGCAAAACTCGTAATCTAGCCGAATGTATCTTAATAGGAGACAATTTGTCCTGAAGTTGAGAAAATGTCACAATTTTATTGTGTACTAGTAGGTCTGTTACCTGATACAGGCCCTTGTTTTCCCATTTGTCTATGTCCCTCTGAAATTCCCTCACCAATAGGTATCTGGTAGGCATTAAAGTAGACTTGGTTCCTTTTTTCCTAGTGAATTCAGACCATATATAACTAGCGACTTCTGTCATAGGAGATCCAGTCAACCCCTCTTGACTAGCAGAGGATTTGTTATCCCATGGAATTGCATCGGGACATCCCACCCACCCCAAATCCGCCTCTATTTTTATCCATATAGCATCTATTTCTGATCTACCGATTAAAGCGTCTTGAGCTATTTATTTCCCTTTAAAGGGACAGTCAAGACCCAAAAAAACTTTCATGATTTAAATAGGGAATGTAATTTTAAACAACTTTCGAATTTACTTTTACATCCAATTTTGCTTTGTTCTCTTGGTATTCTTAGTTAAAAGCTAAACCTAGGAGGTTCATATGCTAATTCCTTAGACCTTGAAGACTGCCTCTAATCTAAAATGCATTTTGACCATAAGAGGGCATTTGTTCATGTGTTTCATATACTGTAGATAACATTGAGCTCATGCATGTGAAGTTACCCTGGAGTGAGCAGTGATTGGCTAGAATGCAAGTCTGTCAAAACAATTGAAACAAGGAGGCAGTTTGCAGAGGCTTAGATACAAGGTAATAACATAGGTAAAACATATATATTTATATAACAGTGTTGGTTATGCAAAACTGGGGAATGGGTAATAAAGGGATTATCTTTATTTTAAAACAACAACAATTCTGGTGTTGACTGTCCCTTTAAGTGCGGTTTTGCCTGCAACAAATTAATGAAACACCTGACTTTTAATACTATGGATCTCAAAACCCACCCTCAACTTTATTTTGCGCCAGCGTTGAAAGTGTAATGTAAATGATAACTTCACAGTACTAAAAGGCAATACAATTTACATGTCTCAACAGAAAATCAACCCCTTTTGCTACAATACAATAGTGAAACTAGGACACCATTTATAAACCTATAGGAGCTGGAAGATTGTGGGTATATTGTATATGTGTATGCAGTTTATTTTATGTATGTATTATATTGTTAAATACTATAATATGTATGTAAAATATTTTCGCTATTTAAATAAACGTTTTTAACTTTTGTCATGTTCTTTTCTTTATAGGAGGAAGATTTTGCGCACAACATAATAATATTCCATAGAAGACAATTGTTGCAGCATTTTCATTATACCAAAGAGCTGGATTTTTTTTAGCCTTGTTTTAGGAATTGATGGCTTTTTTAAAATTTCTATTTTTATAGCAATGTACTGAACCTTTTTCATTACTAATATTGCAGCTACATTGTAACAAATGTGTTCTATATTAAGAACACATTTGTTACCAGCCAATCACCTGGTTTCGGGTCAGGCACCCCCCCAATTGCCGACACTGATTATTAGATTATGTTCTATGGGCATCCATTAATTATGTGCAGGGCCGTCTTTAACACAAGGCAAAAGGGGCAGCTGCCCAGGGCCCAGTTTCTGTTGAGGGGCCCAATAGTCCTAAAAAAAAAAAAAAAAAAAATTTATGGTTCATACCAGACTGCTGATGTGACATGGGGAACACACACATTCAGTCCTAATACTGTCACAGTCAAAAGTACTCTGTTTATATATTTATTTTTTTAAATCTGTGCCAGACCGTGCCGGTGTCCTGTAACATGCCAAGCTATTGCCATGTGCTGCTTTAGATGTGCACTGTGCAGCATTGAATGCAAATGCAAAGCACTCGGTATCCAGCCATTCCCACTGCATCAGAAAAGGTCCTACTGGGGTTACCACTGTTACCAGGTCACTGCTCTGGTGGTGGGGATTGTTTCTGGGTAGGGCTGACTGTAGGCGCATGCAGCAGAAAGCTGGAGCGGCAAGGACGTGAGGATTTGAGCATCTGTGCAGCTGCATACACTGCTCTCTTCAGTCTTGAGGCTGTGTGACTCATCTCACACTGTATCCATGCAGCCTTGGACAGACAGCATCCAGTCTGCTGGTCCCCTTAGCCCTGCTCTTTCTGCTGTGGCCCTAAGATCAACTAAATGAAGTTTGTTAGGGGAACAGTGCTTTGTAGAAAGGTGTCAGTGGGAAGAATAAGTGAGTGCACACACACCCCTCCCCATGCAGCATTGTCTAGTGCAGGGTGAGAGGGAACTTGTTCCTAGCAAAGAAGTGACATGTGCTGCGGTGGCTGATGTATAGTGTCATGCTGATACTTCACACATTAATGTAAGGTTAATTTTTATAGTGTTTGTTTTCTCTCTGTCTCAGATTTTACAGCTTCCCATAGTAGTTCTGCTGTTCCAGTCAGTAAACTTATATTTGTCTGCACCTCCATGCTTCCTCCTCAGTCTTTACCTTGCTTTGTTCCTGTTGGCTGCCCTAAATCTCTTTAACCAGCTAGCCTCACACCAGAATCACATTCAAAAGAATATTAAATGAATCCACAGTGGAGGAATTTATATATGTATTTACTTATTAGTACTGCTTAGGTCCAGTTTCACTTATTGCAATTTATTTCATTTTTTTTTTTAATGATTAGCCCAGCAGTGGATGATCCACTGCTGGGCTAATAATTAAAAAAAAAATTTGATTTAGTTGTTTTTTGGGATGTTGGCATGGAAAGTGAAATTGCATGGGGGGGGGCAAGAAAATTTTTGCCCAGGGTCCAGTCAATATTAAAGATGGCCCTGCTTATGTGGGCTGTTCTTCCACCAGTCTACAATCTTCTGTAGAATGACTAATATATGTTGCCAACACCTTTATGGCTAGAGTGAATAGAATTAGTGAGGGAGGTAACATTGGTTCCATGGCAAATATTATTTTTTATAAACTGACTTTTAAATCAAAGCTGTTGTAAAGAAATATGAAGGAATAACCCGTCCAAATGGTCAAACACTTTTTTCTCATCTATAGAGATTATGATGGAGTTACCAATTGCATAATTTTATTCATATTGGGCTAGATTACAAGTGGTGCACTATTTAGCACTCATATTACAAGCTGAAAAGTTGAACTTTATAAATCATGACTGCATTAACATATACTCCCCATTAACTTAAATGGAGCACATAAAAAAAAAACCTTGCACATAGACTTGCAAGCTAACCTGAACTGAGCTATTAATATAACACATACTGAAATATATGTAATATTTATATTTAAATATATACATCTGTATATATACCTATACCTTAAATTCCTGCTTTTCCAAATAAAGATACTAAAAGAACCCCTTAACGACCGGCGTCACTAAGCCCTTAAGGACCAGCATCGTACCCTGTCTCGTATGCTGTCTCTGGCCTCTCTCTGCCGCAATATTGCTAAAAGTAGTGATATTGCGCTATTTCTGCATGCCCCACAAGTGGGGGGGGGCGGGCTGTGGGTGGGACCATTACGCTACAGAAAAAAAATTCTGAGAGCAGCGGTAAGGGAAAAGGAAGGGGGGAGGAGCAGCAGGGAGGGGGAAGGAGGTAGAGGGGGATCCTATGGTGGAGGGGATGGGAAAAGATCTTGGAGGGGGTAAATTATGATTGGGAAAGAGTTGGGCAGTTAAACTACAGAATTTTTTTTTTTTTTTAAATTAAAAATAATAGAAAACCGGGGTACTGGCAGACAGCTGCCAGTACCTAAGATGGAGGGAATTGGTTAGAAGGGGGAGGTTATTGAGCTTTTGGGGAGGGATCAGGGAGGTGGGAAGGTAAGGGGGTAATCCTACACTAAGGAAAATAATAATAATATATATATATATTTTAAATAAAGTGTAAAACTGCATACTGGCAGATTGTCTGCCAGTACTTAAGCTGGGGTGACCATTGGGGGGTGGGGGAGGGAAGAGAGCTGTTTGAGAGGGATCAGGTAGGGATCAGGGGCTGGGAAGTGTTAGGTGGGAGGGTAATCTCTACACTTAAGCTAAAATTAACCTTACAAGCTACCTGATTAACCCCTTTACTGCTGGGAATAATAAAAGTGTGGTGCGCAGCTGCAATTAGCGGCCTTCCAATTACCAAAAAGCAATGGCAAAGCCATATATCTCTGCTTTTTCTGAACAAAGGGGATCCCAGAGAAGCTTTTACTATCATTTGTGCCATGATTGCGCAAGCTGTTTGTAAATAATTTCAGTGAGAAAAAACCTAACACTTCAATATCGCGCAAATAACATAGCAAATTTGCATTACCCATAGAAGTCCATGGAGAAGAAAAAGTTGAAAAAAACCTTAACACCTCAATATTGGCAAACAACATAGCATAATCTCATTAGAGCTAACTTGACATGAATATTTCATTTTGTAATGTTCTTTAGATAACCGAATATGATGGCATATTAAACAAATATATATTTACTAGTCCTAAAGCCTGTGTACACGGGCCATTTTTTGCAGTACAGCTTTCTCTCTCCCTTTCTTTTGCTTTCTCTCTCCCCATCTCTTTTGCTCTCTCTCTCCCCCCTCTCTTTTGCTCTCTCTCTCTCCCCCCTCTCTTTTGCTCTCTCTCTCCCCCCCTCTTTTGCTCTCTCTCTCTCATTTGCTCTGTCTCTTCTCCCCCTCTCTTTTGCTCTCTCTATCTCCCCCTCTGTTTTGCTCTCTCTCCCTCTCTTTTGCTGTCTCTCCCCTCTCTTTTGCTCTCTCTCCCCTCTCTTGTTCTCTCTCCCCTCTCTTTTGCTATCTTTCTCCCCCTCTCTTTTGCTCTCTCTCTCACCCTCTATTTTGCTCTCTCTCCCCCCCTTTTGCTCTTTCTCCCATCTCTTTTGCTCTCTCTCCCCCTCTTTTGCTCATTCTATCATCTCTTTTGCTCTCTCTCCCCACTCTTTTGCTCTCTCTCCCCCCTCTTTTGCTCTCTCTCCCCTCTCTTTTGCTCTCTCTTCCCCCTTTTTGCTCTCTCTCCCCTCTCTTTTGCTCTTTCTCCCCTCTCTTTTGCTCTCTCTCCCCTGTCTTTTCCTCTCTCTCCCCCTTCTTTTGCTCTCTCTCCCCCTCTTTTGATCTCTCTCCCCTCTCTTTTGCTCTCTTCCCCTTCTCTTTTGCACTCTCCCCCCTCTTTTGCTCAATCACCCCCCCCCTCTTTTGCCCTCTCTCCCTTCTCTCTTTTTCTTTCTCTCCCCCCTCTTTTGCGCACACGGCCCGGCCCCGACCCTTGTCCCAACCAGCCCTGTCCCTGTCATGCCTGGCCCTGCCCCTGTGATGTCCGGCCTACGTCACGCCTCAACCACCGTTCTCACTGCGGAGAACATCTGCAGGTTAGTTTGTAGAAGGCCAGGTGTGTTTGTCCTCACGCAGTCTCTACTGCGCATGACAGCTTCTGAAAAAAACACTTGGCCTTTTATATTATAGGATACATATATATATATATATATATATATATATATATATATAGAACAATGTAGAAGAAGGGCACTCTCAGGGTTGAGAGTGCCCTTCTTCTACATTGTTCTTTAACTATCTCTTATAAGGATTGCACCCAGGTTGTGGCTGCTCCACCTGGTTGGAGTGCTGGGCTATACGCTATGTTGACTTTTGATATATATATATATATATATATATATATATATATATATAAATATATATATATATATATATAATATACATTTATAAATACTTAGAAGATATTTCTCTATGTACAGAACATTGGAATGTGTGTGTATATATATATATGTATATATATATATATATATATACATACAACACACAGAGAAAGCCCTGCACTCATTAGCAAGCTCTCAGCTAAGATTAAAAGCAAAAATGGAAAGGTTAGTAACCGCATCTGGCCAAATGGGACAAGCCCAGGTACCACGTCAAGGTCCTTTCCAAAAACCTGGGACCCTAAAACAGCCACACAATGCAAGCTCTCAATCCAAACAAACTGGGAACAAGTCTTATACAAAACACGGAAGGGGACTGTCCTCCTAGACCGGACCAGGTACACATCCCATGACCCTGCAACATGCTCAGCCCTGGGTGCTCACTTGCACTCACAAGAAGCTGTGCTGTCCCCAGAGTCACAGGCAGTTAGCCCCAGACAGGTCTGGGTACAAGAACCATAGGGAAAATTACAAAACAAATTAATACAACACACAGAGAAAGCCCTGCACTCACTAGCAAGCTCTCAGCTAAGTTTAAAAGCAAAAATGGAAAGGTTAGTTTCCGCATCTGGCCAAATGGGACAAGCCCAGGTACCACGTCAAGGTCCTTATATATATATATATATATACATACATACATACATACATACATATACTTATATAGACATGTATCTGTATGTATCTCAAGGTTAAAGCCCTTTTTTTAACACCCAAGATCTCCTATCTTTGAGCCCTTAAAAATTTTGTGTGCAATATTTGTTTTTAATAATTTTAGTATCTTTGAAGTGCTTAGTGCAATTAAAAAAAAAAGTTAACCACAGATCTGAGATTGCGATGAATATTCTCTCGTAAATTACAATTGTGCTAGTGAAATCATGATTGTGCTCAACCTGTAATATCAAAAAAGTGTAAATAGAACAGCACAGTAGATAGTTAGGTGCTCGGGAAGACAGGTGAGCTGCCAATTCACCCAAAGTCTGTCCACAATATATAGATGTCCACAGCACTAAAAGTTGCAAAAATTCTTTATTTAGGACATAAAATAACAGCAACGTTTTGGGGTTAATACCCCTTAATCATGCATGGGTTAACAATCTATGTTGCACACTTTTATATCGTATACTTTGACGCCAAAGGGCAAATTCCCTGAATTTCATGCATCTCTATCTCCACCTAGTGGTGAATCCATATATTACAGTCTCTATTACTAAATTCTATCTCTAATTTAAATCTAATTTTAAAAATGGTATGTACACACAATTTTTTCGGTTACCTAAAGATTGTTACACTTATTTGATGGTACAAATAATTTTATTTATCTCATCTTTCAAATTATTCATTAATATACCTGAAATTGTAAGGAAAAAGGATTACAAATATACTGACATATCCAAATCTCTATTAAGGCCTTTTGGGACCATAGTATCCATTTTATGTATCCACCAAGTTTCTTTTTGTCTAAGCAACTTCTCCCTATCCTGACCATTTCTCTGAGTCTGTATGTGGTCTATATTCTGCCATCTCATCTGACTAATGTTATGTCCTTTCTCAATAAATTGACTAGAGACTGGAGCTTCGGTATTACCACACCGTATATTAGAACGGTGTTGGCTCATCCTGTCTCTTACTTTGCGGGTGGTCTCACCTAAATATACAAGAGAACATGAGCATTTAATGAGATATACAACATGTGTAGTTTCACATGTATAAAAACCATTGATTCTATACTGTTTGTGATTGTGTGGATGATAAAAAAATGTGCCCTTGATTATAGAACTACAACTCATACAATTTAAACAAGGGTATGTACCCCTAATGTTAGATTGTATACTACACCTACTGGGGCCTACATCTGATTTAACTAAATAATCTCTTAAATGTTTCACTCTTCTATGAGCCATTAGTGGAGGATTTTTGAATATGGGTATTTTGTCATTACAGTCCTTCAATATATGCCAATGTCTATGTACACTATTTGATATTTGATTACTAAGAGGACTGTATTGAGATATGAAGACCATTCTATTTTCTTTGTTGTTAGATTTCCTTTCTTGTTTATCCTCTTTGAAAATATCTGTCTTTTTTTCTTCAATTCATTATTTGGGTAACCTCTTTTTAAGAATCTGTTTGACATCTCTTCAAATCTGTGGTTACAATTATGTTCATTACTGACAATTCTTTTAACTCTTAATAGCTGACTTTTTGGTAGTGATTCAACCAATCTCCTTGGATGAAAGCTATCAAACCTTAATAAGGTATTTTTATCAGTATCTTAAGTATATAAGTCAAACTCTAGTCTGTTGCCCACTTTACTTATCTTAGTATCTAAAAAGGTTACACTTTCCTCACTATAAGTTACTGTCAGTTCTAAACTATTCACCAATGAGTCTTTAACAAACTCTTCCAGGGAGCCAATGTTATCCCACAATATGCCAAAGACATCATCTCTATATATCTCCTCCAAACGGAGCAATATTGTTTAAATCTCATATTTTCACAGATGACCCTTTCTTCAATTTCATTCATAAACAAATTGGCATATGATGGGGCAACATTGGACCCCATAGCAGTGCCCCTCAATTGAACATACCACTCATCTTGAAACAAGAAGTAGTTCCAAAAAAGAATTAGTCTTAACATATCTTCAATGAACAAACCCTGAAGTTCTGTACATTTGTTGTTAATTGTTAAATTCTTCATTACAATTGATATGCCTATCTCATGTTTAATACATGTATACAGGCTTTTTACATCCATTGTAAAAAGTATAAACCCATTAGATGGAAATTCGAGAACCCTTGCTTTCTCTAGGAAATGGTTGGTATCTTTAATATAAGATGACATTTTATTAACTTCTGGCTGGAATATCTTGTCTGAAATATTTGAATATACAGTATAGATTGTACACTGGAGACTAAGGGTCTACCAGGGGCCTCTTGCTGTCTTTGTGTATTTTAGGATTTGAGTAAAATGTAGGGGTGCGTGGATTATTTACATATAGGTACTCCTTCAATTTTTTATCTATAACACCATGATCAAATGCTTTTTTCAAGATATGTGAAATTTCTTTTTGTAATAAAATTACAGGATTAGATTTCAACTTTCTGTATGTATTTTTATCTTGTAACTGATCATTTATTTTCCCTATGTAGTAACTATTATCCATAAAGACTGTAGCGCCCCCCTTGTCTGCCCCTTTCAATATAAGGTTGGACTGGCCTTTTAATGATTTAAGAGCTTTATGGTCGTTGGCTGTAAAATTGGTGTTTCTTGTTTATCCTCATATTTTCAAAGAGGATAAACAAGAAAGGAAATCTAACAACAAAGAAAATAGTATGGTCTTCATATCTCAATACAGTCCTCTCAGTAATCAAATATCAAAGAGTGTACGTAGAGATTGGCATATATTGAGGGACTGTAATGACAAAATACCCATATTCAAAAATCCTCCACTAATGGCTCATAGAAGAGTGAAAAATTTAAGAGATAATTTAGTTAAATCAGATGTAGGCCCCAGTAGGGGTAGTATACAATCTAACATTAGTGATAAGAACTTGGGTACATACCCTTGTTTAAATTGTATGAGTTGTAGTTCTATAATCAAGGGTAAATTTTTTTTATCATCCACACAATGGCAAACAGTATAGAATCAATGGATTTTATACATGTGAAACTACACATGTTGTATATCTCATTAAATGCCCATGTTCTCTTGTATATTTAGGTGAGACCACCCGCAAAGCAAGAGACAGGATGAGCCAACACCGTTCTAATATACGGTGTGGTAATACCGAAGCTCCAGTCTCTAGTCAATTTATTGAGAAAGGATATAACATTAGTCAGATGAGATGGCAGATTATAGACCACATACAGACTCAGAGAAATGGTCAGGATAGGGAGAAGTTGCTTAGACAAAAAGAAACTTGGTGGATACATAAAATGGATACTATGGTCCCAAAAGGCCTTAATAAAGATTGGATATGTCAGTATATTTGTAATCCCTTTTCCTTACAATTTCAGGTATATCAATGAATAATTTGAAAGATGAGATAAATAAAATTATTTGTACTATCAAATAAGTGTAACAATCTTTAGGTAACCGAAATTTTTTTGTGTACATACCATTTTTAAAATTAGATTTAAATTAGAGATAGAATTTAGTAATAGAGACTGTAATATATGGATTCACCACTAGGTGGAGATAGAGATGCATGAAATTCAGGGAATTTGCCCTTTGGCGCCAAAGTATACGATATAAAAGTTTGCAACATAGATTGTTAACCCATGCATGATTAAGGGGTATTAACCCCGAAATGTTGCTGTTATTTTATGTCCTAAATAAAGAATTTTTGCAACTTTGAGTGCTGTGGACATCTATATACTGTGGACAGACTTTGGGTGAATTGGCAGCTCACCTGTCTTCACGAGCACCTAACTATCTACTGTGCTGTTCTATTTACACTTTTTTGCTATACTGGGCTGCTAAGGAACGTGCACATTGATTTTAAAGGAAAAAACGGTACCAAAATTTTTGCATACACTGAATTTGATGCGGCACGGATTACAACCTTGATGAAAGGTTCAAGAGATTTCTTAAGGACAATACCAAGTGAAAGTCTGGGTAAAGAGTACGAGCAATTGAAACTTAAACAGATGACGTGGGACCTTCATGCGACCACATTGGCCGAATATTACCGGGTCAAGAGAATACTCAGGGGTCTCCGGATGAGTACTTGCCCGACTTTACTCAGAGATAACAAGAGTATTGTAAAACATTTGAAGCAATACTTAACAATGTTCCTACGATTTAAAGGTTCTTACCGTAGAATCCCTCCTCAAAGAGATGGAGCTGCAAGAAATCAAGATTAAAGAAAGTAGAGACGAGTTGTCTAAATCGATGACTGTGGTGGAGATTACAGCCTTGGAGGCTCAGATTGATGAAAAGATCAGGCTACAGCAAACCGAAATAAAGGAGACGAAGCGTGTCAAGTTCCTAAGAGATTAGGATGACTACCGGAGAGGGTATGTTTACAAATGGCGATCCAGTACCCATGGCAACCGGCCACCCAATGCAGGGAGAGGAAGACACACAGCCAATCAGCAACGGTCACGTCAATCGCATCAGAGAGGAGGAGCCACAGGATCATCGACACAGGACAGCTCTTCAGAACAATCCTCCTCCCCTTTAGACCAGAGTGGGGAAGAAAGCACCGCAGAGGGGGGCGGAAACACGGCAAGTGTAGGCAAGAGCAGTGGTATGTCGACAAGGAGGGTGTTCAACAAAAAGAAGACACAGAACCGCAAGTAGACTGCCATAGGCAGAGTGACAGTACTGTTATTAATATTTCTAAATATGAACTATAAAAACAGGAACAAGAACTCCTTGATAAGGGATTTTCTTTTTGCCCATTTACAAACATTGATTTTTTTGAACTTGAAAAATATTTGTACAGATTCTTTAGAAATATTAAATTGAAATATTGGTTTGCAAATAATGAAATATCATGTAATATTACTCAAAAACAACAAGGCAGCAATTGGTCATTGACAGCACTAGGGCTTTCAAGAAAAAATAGCTTGTTTAACCCTAACATTAATGATTACAGCATAAACACATACATAAAGTTGGTGGAAAATGATGTAAAAAAACTAAAAAATGTACACAAACAGAAAAAAGTTGCTACACATATTAACACCAATTTTACAGCCAACGACCATAAAGCTCTTAAATCATTAAAAGGCCAGTCCAACCTTATATTGAAAGGGGCAGAAAGTTGAAATCTAATCCTGGAATTTTATTACAAAAAGAAATTTCACATATCTTGAAAAAAGCATTTGATCATGGGGTTATAGATAAAAAATTGAAGGAGTACCTATATGTAAATAATCCATGCACCCCTATATTTTACTCAGTTCCTAAAATACACAAAGACAGCAAGAGGCCCCCTGGTAGACCCATAGTCTCCATGTACAATCTATATATTGAAATATTTCAATTTTTCTAGACAAGATACTCCAGCCAGAAGTTAATAAAATGTCATCTTATATCAAAAATACCAACCATTTCCTAGAGAAAGCAAGGGTTCTTGAATTTCCATCTAATAGGTTTATACTTTTTACAATAGATGTAAAAAGCCTGTATACATGTATGAAGAATTTAACAATTAACAACAAATGTACAGAACTTCAGGGTTTGTTCATTGAAGATATGTTAAGACTAATTCTATTTTGGAACTACTTCTTGTTTCAGGACAAGTGGTATGTTCAATTGAGGGGCACTGCTATGGGGTCCAATGTTGCCCCATCATATGCCAACTTGTTTATGAATGAAATTGAAGAAAGGGTCATCTATGAAAATATGAGATTTAAACAATATGGCTCCGTTTGGAGGAGATATATAGATTATGTCTTTGGCATATGGTGGGGCAACATTGGCTCCCTTAAAGAGTTTGTTAAAGATTTAAACTCATCAGTGAATGGTTTAGAACTGACAGTAACTTATAGTGAGGAAAGTGTAACCTTTTTAGATACTAAGATAAGTAAAGAGGGCAACAGACTAGAGTTTGACTTATATACTAAAGATACTGATAAAAATTCCTTATTAAGGTTTGATAGCTTTCATCCAAGGAGATTGGTTGAATCACTACCAAAAAGTCAGCTATTAAGAGTTTAAATAATTGTCAGTAATGAACATAATTGTAACCACAGAATTGAAGAGATGTCAAACAGATTCTTAAAAAGAGGTTATCCTAAAAAATTAATTGAAGAAAAAAAAGACAGATATTTTCAAAGAGGATAAACAAGAAAGGATATCTAACAACAAAGAAAATAGAATAGTCTTCATATCTCAATACAGTCCTCTCAGTAATCAAATATCAAAGAGTGTACATAGACATTGGCATATATTGAGGGACTGTAATGACAAAATACCCATATTCAAAAATCCTCCACTAATGGCTCATAGAAGAGTGAACCATTTAAGACATTATTTAGTTAAATCATATGTAGGCCCCAGTAGGGGTAGTATACAATCTAACATTAGTGATAAGAACTTGGGTACATACCCTTGTTTAAATTGTATGAGTTGTAGTTCAATAATCAAGGGCAATTTTTGTTATCATCCACACAATGGCAAACAGTATAGAATCAATGGATTTTATACATGTGAAACTACACATGTTGTATATCTCATTAAATGCCCATGTTCTCTTGTATATTTAGGTGAGACCACCCGCAAAGCAAGAGACAGGATGAACCAACACCGTTCTAATATACGGTGTGGTAATACCGAAGCTCCAGTCTCTAGTCACTTTATTGAGAAAGGACATAACTTTAGTGAGATGAGATGGCAGATTATAGACCACATACAGACTCAGAGAAATGGTCAGGATAGGGAGAAGTTGCTTAGACAAAAAGAAACTTGGTGGATACATAAAATGGATACTATGGTCCCAAAAGGCCTTAATAGAGATTTGGATAGGTCAGTATATTTGTAATCCTTTTTCCTTATTTCAGGTATATTAATGAATAATTTGAAAGATGAGATAAATAAAATTATTTGTACCATCAAATAAGTGTAACAATCTTTAGGTAACTGAAAAAATTGTGTTACCTAATAGAGACTGTAATATATGGATTCACTAATAGGTGGAGATAGAGATGCATGACATTCAGGGAATTTGCCCTTTGGCGCCAAAGTATACGATATAAAAAATTGCAACATAGATTGTTAACTCATGCATGATTAAGGGGTATTAACCCCAAAACGTTGCTGTTATTTTATGTCGTAAATAAAGAATTTTTGCAACCTGTAATATCATGACAATGGAAAGGGGGTGCAAACAATCAATATAACGCTAGCACAATAGTTTGCATGCTACTTGTTATCTAGCCCTTATTGTTTCATTGTATTTTATTTTGTTTTGTGGTTATACACTGTTTATAATGATAATTATTTTTGGTCACAAGATCGAATCCCTAGAACTAGTAGTGGATAAAGAATCACTAGATAGAAAACACTGGTAGCAGACAGAAGTCTGTTGCATAATATAACTAGATTGTAAAAGATAATATGCTCTCATCAGGGGGATATGTCACACTATTTAAAACATAACTTTTATTGAAATCCACTGCTAGACCTAGTTGTTAATTAATTAATTAATTATACCCAGCACCTATACCCAATATTATCATCCATATAATAATAGATAATAAAGGGAAATGAGTCTGTAATACCAACATTAACAAAGGTGAAATCCCTGTTTGAGGACCTCATGTATGATGAAAAGAGGGAGATTTGGGGGTTAATTAATAACTTGTAAATCTTGTCAAACTTGAAAATAATTATTAATAATTATTAAAGAGGTTCTATTTTAAAAAATAATAAAATCATTAGAACACACATTTTTTTAGAATTTTTTAGATCATCTATAATAATTTTTAATAATTATTATTAATATATTTTTACATTATTTTTATATTTAATATTTATAAAACGCTAACCCGACACCGTATGACCTGCAATGCTAAACCCAATCTGGAATTCACATATTTTACATTTAAATGTTCTTCACACAAAAGTAAATGTTATATTTATTTTTAAATATATATTTCTACATATATATGATTATTATTTTATAAAATTTATATCCATACCTGTATATATATATATATATATATATATATATATATATATATATATATTGTAAATTCATAGAACATATTCCCCATATGTGAATTACATTGGAATCAAGATATTTACAGTATATACGCAGTTAAACACATTATTAAATATTAAAGATGAATAAACATGATTGGTAATGTTTTGAGGTATTTGACTGGAAAGGGCTCCAATGAGTGTGTGTGTGTGTGTATATATATGTATTTATTTTGTATACATTTGTATATATGTGGTTATATATATATATATATATATATATATATATATATATATATATATATATATATATATATATATATTAAAAGGACATTTTTTTAGAAAAAATTCCAAAAGAAGGAAGTTATTCCTCCTTTAAATAGAAAGGGAATACAGCACTCTTTAATTTATTTTAACTTTTTATTGTTACGTAGCATAAAAACAATATAATAGTTACAGCTGCTTATGGATCAAACAAATGAGAGCTTAATCTAAACAGAGAAAACCTCCTGTGTTTACCCAGCAAAAGTTATGGCCTGTTAGAGACAAGAAATCAAAACATCTCATGTATTTCTAAAATATGGAACACATTGAACTCTGCACCCCTTAAATCGAGTCCTTCCCTAGGGAAGTGGTTAAATCCTCTATATTCACAATCTCCAGTCCCGGACAAGTAAATAGCAGCAGTCCCTCTATTTGGATCCATGAGCTGCTGTTAGCACCAGCAAATGACCACAGTGTTTAAAACCGCTCTTAAGATCGATCCCTTCCTGTTTGACTCCCTTTACGAGGTCTGATCATCAAGCTTCAGCTATGCTTTCATGGCCTCCCGTTGACGAGAGTTCATTTCCATACGAGTATACACAGACCGCCAGCTTTTGATCCCGCCTCCTTAACTTGGGAACACCCAGTTCTTTGGTTACTCTGTTTCCTTGTTTTTCAATGTGGATACACAGTTTCAGTTTCAAACAATTGGCTCCATAGTACACAGCTTTTTAGACTTTTCAAGGTAAATACAGTTGCTCTCAAAGCACAATCCTTGCACCAAAAGTGGAAATCAAATAAAGTTTAGCACAGCCAACGGCATATGCGTTTCACCCCCTTGTGCCTGTCGTACTGGGGCTTTGTCAGGGCTCACATCTTTGCTACTCATCTCTCACTTTTGTATCCTTTTGGCCCATCCTATTTATTTGATTTCCATTTTCTTAAAGGGACATTTACTCCATGTCTTTCTCCCTTATTACTTTTGTGTTTCACAGAAAAGCCATTTCTTTTTACAGCATGTCTCATTTACATATTAACTATTTATAAGGTCACAGTTACATAGTCCTAAATCCTATTCCTCTATGTTTAACCATTTTGCATTAAACCCTTTTCTTCCCAACTAAGATCTATCAACCAACATTCCACAGTTAAATCTAGTACCTGGCTGAGACCAACCACAGGGACTAAGAAATGCAGCGTCCCACGATGTGGGATGTGCTCACATATATGTCACAATGATAAATTTAAGAATTCAAGTAACACCAAGTAATTTTCAATTCACAAAAATCATTTATGCAGCTCAACATATATGGTCTACTTGTTGAGCTGCAGTTGCAATCTCTTATACGTAGGTCGCACCAAAAGAACTATTCGCAAAAGATTTAATGAACACAAATATAATATTAATCATAAATTAGATGGACACAGTATACCACACCATTTTAAATTAAAACATCAATCCAATCCCGACTGTTTAAAAGTCAAAATCATTGAACGTATTCCCCCTAATAAATATTCTAATAGGTTGAGGATTTTACACCAAAGAAAAACATTTTGGATTCATGAATTAGAATCCTTGGCTCCTAGAGGTCTGAATATCGACCTCGATTTGAATGCCTTCATGTGACTCCGGTGTCCCTTTTTGATCCACACATTTTCAACACTTGGAACCATCGCTCTAATTGGTATATTGATACTTTCATGTCAGCTAACATACAAATATATACATAGGGGAAATAACTTACAATATTTATTCAAACCATAGGGAACCAATAGTTAACCCTATCACTTTTGAATTTATACACAGTTAATAATATGAAGTTGTGACAAATCAAGCCTTCTCAGCGTCACAATAGAGGGGCGTGGGCATGAAGGGGTTAATGGCACACAGCTCTGGTTCCCTTATCCTTGCAACTCTGCAAAAGGACCTTTAAAAGAGACACCACATTAACCAAATCCGGTCCATGCTGCTCTAATTAACAATTTCCCTGCTGCCACCACCAAAACTTTTAAATTAAAGGGGAGTTCTGGGGAACCCCTAAAAACTCACACTATTTAATACTTAGGTAACGTGCCTTTAACCTTGTCTCAACAGGAGTGTGAATTCAGATATTAGAGCCCAAAGACAGAATGAGATTTTCTATGTGTTTAATAACAAAAATATCAACACAGGTTACACAGTGCAAAATTATAAAGACACTCAAAATAAACATACAAATACAAATCTACAGTTCTTTAGAAACCAAATGGGACATGAAAAGAATTACAACACAATATCTTACTTATTGCCAAGTTCCTTTAGATATGTGGAGAGCTGCCATTTCAGATGTTAAGTCGTTTGGGTCCCAGGGCAGTTCTGACCAAAAAGTCTGTCTCTTGCATACTTGAATCAAATTCTCGCTTTGTCTTGTCAAAGACAACGCCCTGGTTATAATTTATGACAACTTCAGCCAATGCCAACAAGTCTTAACTACCACTATCAGTTTCCAAGGGGAGGAGCGTTCTGCATTCCTACACACAGCTATACTACATCACTATTCTTAAAGAGGGGGGAAGGGGCTAAGCCCACAGCTTCTCTGCAGCAGATTTCACACACACAGAACAAACAGTTCACCTTAAACCCTTCCATGCTGAGACAATACCACCTCTGCTGAGCAGCCAATCCAGGCATCAACTACTCCACATGATTGTATCATGACAGAAGTATATATATATCACTTGATTGTATCCATTCAATGACATAAACCACAACATTCATTTAAACTATAGGAAGCTAACAATTAAATCTCCCTTTTATTAGTATAGATACAGTTATCATTATGATGCACATAGTTTTTTTGATCATATCCACTTATTTATTTTTCATTTTATTTATTGATATCATGTATTAATCTCATGTCATATTGTTGTGGTATTTTTATGCAGACCCTGGTGATCGTTGATCACATATGCATAAAATTCACCAATCAGCATTTCACATGGCCTTTTTAAGCTGCACTATTGCCCCTAATACGCATACTCCTCTTGACAAAGTCTGAAGGTTAACAGACCAAACGCGTTGAGATAATTCAATGCTCTGATGTCATCAGCATCCTCGGATCATCCAGGCTTTCCCCTATCAGCCCACGGGTTCCTGCGCAATTCTTGCTCTAGAATATGCCCTATTTATATACCTATTAGAGTATTCTCTTCTCTTGAACCTTTCTTTCATTAATGCTGCATGTTCCTCAAACTTTGTTGTGGACAAACAATTCCATCTTAACCTCAGGAATTGCCCAACAGAGATTCCTCTAACCAATGTGGTGGGATGTGCACTAGTTGCTTCTAAGATGCTGTTCGTTGCATTACTTTTTCTATAATTTTCAGTGGTTATCAGTTTTGCCTTCCTTTTTTATTTTGATATCAAGGAATGGTAATTCTTTCAAGCTGGCCTCAAAAGTAAGAAATATATTTCTTTTATTTTTATTTCAATTGTTGACAAACATTTTTAACTTATCTAGGGAGCCATCCCATAACAGTAAAACGTCGTCGACATTTCTTATCCAGAGTAGGACATTGGTATCAAAGGTTTGCTGATGTTTTTCAAAGACATCACACATCTCCCATGCACCCAGATGCAAACAGGCATAGGTTGGGGCACATACTGCCCCTATTGCCATCCCTCTCACTTGTCTATATATCCTTTCATCAAAGGTAAAAATATTGTTCTCTAAGACAAATTTAAGGAGATTCATGACAAAATCTGTGTGTTTATCAAACCATTGACCTCTCATTTTCAAAAAGGTTCCTCTAAACCGACGGGATGGGGTATCGAAGAATACAAGCTCTCTACATTAAGAGAAGCCAATATTGTATTTTCAGATACCATAATGCTATCCAGTTTTTTTCAGGAGGTCACTTGTATCTTTTACATACAATGAAAGGTTACATAGAAAAGGTCTCAAGATCACATCCACATATTTACCCACATTTTCAGTTATACTATTAATCCCCGAGACTATGGGTCTCCCATATTTTTATGAATTTTGGGAATGGTGTAAAACACTGTAATCTTAGGGAACTCCGGGTAAAGAAACTTGAATTCTTTTTTGGAAATCAGTTCTTCCCTTTTGGCTTCATTAAGTAGTCATAAGAGCTCAGATTGTATCTTTTTAATAGGATTCTGGGCCAGCCACTCATATTGTTTACAGACCCCCAGCAGTTTTTTTTTACATCAAGGACATAATTCTTTTCATCCATTAGGATAGACCTTATGACATTGCGGTCATTTGCCAGTGCTAACAGCAGCTCATGGAGCCATATAGAGGTACAGCTGCTATTTACTTGTCTGGGACTGGAGATTGCGAATAAAGAGGATTTAACCACTTCCCTAGGGAAGGACTCTATTTAAGGGGTGCAGAGTTCAATGTGTTCCATTTTTTAGAAATACATGAGATATTTTGATTTCTTGTCTCTAACAGGCCATAACTTTTGCTGGGTAAACATAGGATGTTTTTTCTGTTTAGATTAAGCCCTCATTTGTTTGATCCATAAGCAGCTGTAACTATTACATTTTTTATGCTTGTTTTTTATGTCACTATGAGTACTGAGAAGGTTTAAAAATTTGGATGAAAATAGGTAACAATAAAAAGTTACAAGAAATTAAAGAGTGCTGTATTCCCTTTCTATTTAAAGGAGGAATAACTTCCTTCTTTTAGAATTCTTTCTAAAAAATTGTCCTTTTAATTTTCAAACAAATGGTTAGCACCATAAACCTGGAATAGGTTATTTTGAATGACAATTATATGTCAACATAAAAAGATTAGAAAGCATATCCTCTCTCTACCATTAATTTTTTTATATATATATATATATATATATATATATATATATATATATATATATATATATACATATATATATATATATATATATATTTATATGCAAATACATATATACACATATAAATACATAAATACATCTGTACACACAATTATATTTATATAACTTATACACTCCTCTTAAAGATGCAGTTGTAGGAAGGGATCTCCATTGTCACGTAAGGGATCTGGGAGGGGGAGGGATGTAGGTTATTGAGGGGGGCCAGCTACACTACAGAAAACGAATGTTTTAAATAAAAAACTAAAAAAAACCTATTTTTTGGGGAAAATTGGGTACTGGCAGACAGCTGCCAGTACCCAAGATGGCGGCAAATAGGTAGGGGGGAGGGTTAGAGAAATGTATGGGGGGGATCAGGGAGGTTGTAAGGTAAGGGGGATCCATCACTGCAGACTGTATGAAGAAAATAATAAAAAAAAAAAATGCTTTTTATTTCAGTACTGGCAGACTTTCTGCCAGTACTTAAGATGGCGGGGACAATTGTGGGGTGGGGGAGGGAAGAGAGCTGTGTGAGGGGGGTCAGAGGGGATCAGGGGGTGGGATGTGTCAGATGGGAGGCTGATCTCTACACTAAAGCTAAAAATTAACCCTACAAGCTACCTAATTAACCCCTTAACTGCTGGGCATATTACAAGTGTGGTGCGCAGCAGCATTTAACGGCCTTATTATTACCAAAAAGCAACGCCAAAGCCATATATGTCTGCTATTTCTGAACAAAGGGAATCCTAGAGAAGCATTTGCAACCATTTGTGCCATAATTGCACAAGCTGTTTGTAAATAATTTCAGTGAGAAACCTAAAATTGTGAAAAATGTAACAGTTTTTTTTTTATTTGATCGTATTTGGCGGGGAAATGGTGGCATGAAATATACTAAAATGGGCCTAGATCAATAATTTGGGTTGTCTACTACACTACAATAAAGCTAAAATTAAACCTAAAAGCTCCCTACAAGCTCCCTAATTAACCCCTTCACTGCTGGGCATAATACACGCGTGGTGTGCAGTGGCATTTAGCAGCCTTCTAATTACAAAAAAGCAACGCCAAAGCCATATATGTCTGCTATTTCTGAACAAAGGGGATCCCAGAGAAGTATTTAACACACTTTATACCATAATTGCACAAGATGTTTGTAAATAAATTCAGCGAGAAACCTAAAGTTTGTGGAAAAATTTGTGAAAAAGTCAACAATTTTTTTTATTTGATCGCATTTGGCGGTGAAATGGTGGCATGAAATATACCAAAATGGGCCTAGATCAATACTTTGGGATGTCTACTAAAAAAAATATATACATGTCAAGGGATATTCAGGGATTCCTGACAGATATCAGTGTTCCAATGCAACTAGCACTAATTTTGAAAAAAGGTGGTTTGGAAATAGCAAAGTGCTACCTGTACTTATTGCCCTATAACTTGCAAAAAAAGCAAAAAACATGTAAACATTGGGTATTTCTAAACTCGGGACAAAATTTAGAAACTATTTAGAATGGGTGTTTTTTGGTGGTTGTAGATGTGTAACAGATTTTAGGGGTCAAAGTTAGAAAAAGTGTGTTTTTTTCAATTTTTTCCTCATATTTTATATTTTTTTTATAGTAAATTATAAGATATTATGAAAATAATGGTATCTTTAGAAAGCCCATTTAATGGTGAGAAAAACGGTATATAATATGTGTAGGTACAGTAAATGAGTAAGAGGAAAATTACAGCTAATCACAAACACTGCAGAAATGTAAAAATAGCCATTGTCATTAAGGGTAAGAAAATTGAAAAATGGTCCGGTCATTAAGGGGTTAATAGTGAACGTTTTCGGATCACAGAGGATCCGTCCTCAGACTTACAAAAGTACTGTTACTTACCCACCAACCGTGTTATATGTAAATTGCAAACAAACAAGCGTGAGCATGCTCTCCTCAGTGGACCCGCCCCCCCGGGAAGAACCTGGAGACATAATTGTCCGAGGCAATGTGAAACAAGTAAAAACATCATAAGGACAACAACGACAACAGTAGGGAATAATATATAGAAAAACACAAATAAAATTGAAATTGCTAATCACCTTGTGATGTAAACACCTACTCAGTAAGCCATATCGGAGATAGAGCGTGGTTGCCATAGTAACCAACAAGAAGCCCGAAACCGGAAATGGTAGTATCGGGTCATACTGAGGGGGTGGAACAACCAGGCAACCAGGCAATAATCAACAACTAGCAATAAGGCAATTGAAATATAGTAGAGTACAAACCAGATAACATTGAAAAATTTGGAGAATCGGAAATGGACTTTAAACCACTTAAAGGGACAGTATACTGTAAAATAGTTTTTCCCTTAATGTGTTTACAATTGCTTTTTTTACCAACTGCAGAGTAAAAAATGTATGAAAATTAGCTTTTTAAGGTTTATTTCTGTATATTAAAGCTCTGATTTTGTGTTTTGAAGCCACAGCCTAATAAAATAGGTTGAGCTTGTAGGTATAATCAGATCTCATTACTGTATCACATTATGCACATATACCTGCTTCTTTATCTTATATCTGTCCTTAAAACAATCACCAATACTTTGAGAGAACAATGGAAAATCAACATTTTATTACCTTATCTCTGCTTTATCACACTGGGAGTGTAATTTCTTCTGCTGGCTTTGTTTACAAAGCTTATATATAGCTGGTACGCGCGGCCACAGACTTTCAGAATAGGTGGGGATACCACATGCTAAATTAACAATTTCAAATGCCAATATAAGGGTAAAGGAGCTACTTGTAAACAATTTAATACACTCCAGCAGTTAAAGTGGATCATTGGGAACAAATTAACGGGGAGAAAATTTTTGAGTAAACTGTCCCTTTAATAAGCGATCCACATATACCCCCCAATTTCAGAATGCTAGCATCAATACTTTCAGCAGACTATTACATGAGGACATGGATAAAGCTTTCAAGATACTTGAGAAAGATGTCTTCAACAATTTCGCAAAAAAAGAATGGAACATTCTGAATGATCTTTCAAGAAATAAAGATCTGATCATACGCGAAGCTGATAAGGGAGGTGCTGTGGTCATTCTAAACTACTTAGACTAAAGACAAGAGATTATGTCACAACTTGCAGATAGGAGTACTTACAGACCATTACCTCATGACCCTACTAACATGTTCAAAAAACAATTGGATGGATATACTAAAATGATATATGAACAGGGCTTCATCAATAAGGACACTTTCCTTTATCTAACAGTAGAATATCCAAGAACACTGGTAGTGTATACTCTACCAAAAATTCACAAGGGGATCTCACCACCTCCAGAGAGACCCATTGTGTCCACCATAGGCTCACTCCAACAGCCTATTGCCACATATTTAGATATGTTCAGACAACCACTGGTTCGACAAATGCCTTCGTATCTGAGAGACTCTTCAGCCTTACTTTAAAATGCTTAAGGATCTAAGTGGGATAAATGAGGATGTACTACTAGTCACACTTGATGTGACTAGCTTGTACACTGTGATCCCTCACATTGATGGACTATGAGCAATAGCATTCCAATTATCCAGATTTCCATATGTGGGACCTCCCCAAAGGTGTTACTTCAATTATTAGAAACCTGTCTCACTACCAATTACTTTAGGTTTGAGCATGCTTTCTACTTACAGATGATGGGAACAGCGATGGGGTCCAATGTGGCCCCATCATATGCCAACCTCTATATGGCATACTTCGAGGAGTTTGAAACTACACTTTTTTCAAGAGATACATAGATGACCTGTTTATGGTCTGGTCGGGTACACAAGAGCAATTGGAGGATTGGTTTCAACAACTGAATATGGCTAACACTGCTCTAAAATGTAAGATGCTCACGAGCAAGATCCAGATTGACTTCCTGGATGTCAGACTTTATAAAAAGGATGGGAAGATACAGTCAACGTTGTTTAGGAAGGAAACAGATAGGAATGCACTTCTGCATTATACTAGCTGCCATCCTCATGCTTTGAATAAAAGCGCTACCCAAATCACAACTCTTAAGAGTTATAAGAAACAACTCTGAGGTTGAAAAAAGAGATGAACAATTGGGTGAGATGATACATCGTTTAGAATCCAGAAGCTATCCTAAACAACTTCTGTCTAGTCAATGTGAAGGAATATTGTTTAATCATGATGCAACTACACAACAAGAACCACCCAGGATGACCTTTGTCACTACATTTACTGGGGACAAGGGACCACTGATGGATACTCTCAAGAAACACTGGGATATCATCAACACGGATAAATCCCTGCCTCTGGTTAAAACAGGACCCCCGAGGATAGGTTACAAGATATCTAGGTCTCTACGGGACGTTTTGATCAAAACTGATCCTGTACACTGTTACAAACAGTCTACCTGGCTTGATATAATAAAATTGGGTGTCTCCCGATGCTTAGGATGCATTACATGCAGAGGCCTTATTACTGGCTCTACATTCACTCACCCAAATAGACGAAAAACCTACAAACACAAGTTTCGTCTCACCTGCACTACTACATTTATTGTGTATCTTTTACACTGTAGTTGTAGGCTATATTATGTGGGGAAAACCTCAGATGATCTCCGCACTCGAATGGCGAATCATCTCTCCGCCATTAGGACAGCATTGGAAAATGGCACTTCAGAACAACCTGTGGCCAGACATTTCCAAGAATTACAGCACATTGTCTCGGATCTCAAGTACACTATTATAGACCATGTACCACCTATGCCGAGAGGAGGAAATAGAGATAAATTGCTCTTACAGAGAGAGGCAAAATGGACATTTCTGTTAGACACCATCATACCCAAGGGCTTAAATACCCATTTAGATTGGCAGGTGTTTCTATAACCTGACATATTTGAGATCCATGATGCATTCTTTTACTCTCCAGTAACAGATACAGGGAGTGCAGAATTATTAGGCAAGTTGTATTTTTGAGGATTAATTTTATTATTGAACAACAACCATGTTCTCAATGAACCCAAAAACCTCATTAATATCAAAGCTGAATAGTTTTGGAAGTTTGTTTTTAGTTATAGCTATTTTAGGGGGATATCTGTGTGTGCAGGTGACTATTACTGTGCATAATTATTAGGCAACTTAACAAAAAACAAATATATACCCATTTCAATTATTTATTTTTACCAGTGAAACCAATATAACATCTCAACATTCACAAATATACATTTCTGACATTCAAAAACAAAACAAAAACAAATCAGTGACCAATATAGCCACCTTTCTTTGCAAGGACACTCAAAAGCCTGCCATCCATGGATTCTGTCAGTGTTTTGATCTGTTCACCATCAACATTGCGTGCAGCAGCAACCACAGCCTCCCAGACACTGTTCAGAGAGGTGTACTATTTTCCCTCCTTGTAAATCTCACATTTGATGATGGACCACAGGTTCTCAATGGGGTTCAGATCAGGTGAACAAGGAGGCCATGTCATTAGATTTTCTTCTTTTATACCCTTTCTTGCCAGCCACGCTGTGGAGTACTTGGACGCGTGTGATGGAGCATTGTCCTGCATGAAAATCATGTTTTTCTTGAAGGATGCAGACTTCTTCCTGTACCACTGCTTGAAGAAGGTGTCTTCCAGAAACTGGCAGTAGGACTGGGAGTTGAGCTTGACTCCATCCTCAACCCAAAAAGGCCCCACAAGCTCATCTTTGATGATACCAGCCCAAACCAGTACTCCACCTCCACCTTGCTGGTGTCTGAGTCGGACTGGAGCTCTCTGCCCTTTACCAATCCAGCCACGGGCCCATCCATCTGGCCCATCAAGACTCACTCTCATTTCATCAGTTCATTAAACCTTAGAAAAATCAGTCTTGAGATATTTCTTGGCCCAGTCTTGATGTTTCAGCTTGTGTGTCTTGTTCAGTAGTGGTCGTCTTTCAGCCTTTCTTACCTTGGCCATGTCTCTGAGTATTGCACACCTTGTGCTTTTGGGCACTCCAGTGATGTTGCAGCTCTGAAATATGGCCAAACTGGTGGCAAGTGGCATCTTGGCAGCTGCACGCTTGACTTTTCTCAGTTCATGGGCAGTTATTTTGCGCCTTGGTTTTTCCACACGCTTCTTGCGACCCTGTTGAATATTTTGAATGAAACGCTTGATTGTTCGATGATCACGCTTCAGAAGTTTTGCAATTTTAAGAGTGCTGCATCCCTCTGCAAGATATCTCACTATTTTTGACTTTTCTGAGCCTGTCAAGTCCTTCTTTTGACCCATTTTGCCAAAGGAAAGGAAGTTGCCTAATAATTATGCACACCTGATATAGGGTGTTGATGTCATTAGACCACACCTCTTCTCATTGCAGAGATGCACATCACCTAATATGCTTAATTGGTAGTAGGCTTTCGAGCCTATACAGCTTGGAGTAAGACAACATGCATAAAGAGGATGATGTGGTCAAAATACTCATTTGCCTAATAATTCTGCACTCCCTGTATTTTGCTATTTTTTTGCCATTTAGATAACATTGGATGTTCTATTTATGCCGTTGCTTTGATATTATTAGGTATCCCTGTAATGTTTATTATGTCATTTGTCTATCACCTGACACCATGCCTATCTCTGTGTATTTCCACACGTCTATGTCCCAACAGAACACACAGCGGACTTGATTTGATTGGATTATTTATGAGTGGGTTGTATTGTGCCTGATATTTAGGCATCCCCACGCTATCCAGTTACAGATCTGTCATCTGTCTGCTCTGTTTATATCTGGCTTGTACCAATTATGTTGCATTTATTGTTGGTTTGTTGATTATTGCTTGGCAACCTTGGTGTTCCACCCTCCCAGTATGACCCGTTACCACTATTTCCAGTTTCGGGCTTCGTGTTGGTTACTATGGTAACCACGCTTTATTTATTATTTACTGAGGAGGTGGTTATATAGCTAGTGGACAAGCAATTTCAATTCTATCTGGTTTGTACTCTACTATATTTCAATTGTCTTATTGCTAGTTGTTGATAATTGCCTGGTTATCCCGATGTTCCACCCCCTCAGTATGACCTGATACTACCATTTCCGGTTTCGGGCTTCTTGTTGTTTACTATGGCAACCACGCTCTATTTCCAATATGGCTTACTGAGTAGGCGTTTACATCACAAGGTGATTAGCAATTTTAATTTTATTTGTGTTTTTCTACATATTATTCCCTACTGTTGTCGTTGTTGTCCTTATGATGTTTTTACTTGTTTCACGTTGCCTTGGACGATTACGTCTCCTGGTTCTTCCCAGGGGGACGGGTCCACTGAGGAGAGCGTGCTCACGCTTGTTTGTTTGCAATTCACATATAACACGGTTGGTGGGTAAGTAACAGTACTTTTGTAAGTCTGAGGACGGATCCTCTGTGATCCGAAAACGTTCACTATTAAAGTGACTACTTCACTTGAAAGACCTTTGCTCATATAGCTTCTGTGACCAGCACCCAAGGCTTGTGTTTGCTAAAGATCTGGAGTGCACTTTGTTTTATATATATATATATATATATATATGTAGTATATATGTGTGTATGAATGAATTTATGTATTTATATGTGTATATATGTATTTACAGACATATATACACATATAAACACAAAAATGCATACAGTATGCACACATATATAGACATGTATAAGTGCATTGAGCCCTTTGCAGTTAACTAGATGAAAACATGTAAAACATGTTTATGCAATATTCATATTTAACCCCTTAATGACCACAATGTACCCTGTATGTCACTGGTTGTTAAGGGTTTTTTCAGGACATAATAGCACAAGTCTAGCAAGAACACGCTATTAATGCACTCCCTCCAGCAGGCTTTGTGGAATAGAGCAGTCTCAACGCTGGTGGCAAGACCGCGCTATAAAACAATCAAGTCCCAAAAAAAGGCCAGCGACATACAGGGTACGTCGCTGGTCCTTAAGGGGTTAATAAAGTGTTATAGGGTGTATTTAGTGTAAATATTTCACATTCCAATGTCCTGCACATAGTAGAACATGTTCTTTATATTTATAAATAGAAATTCTGTTATGTGAAAAACATTGGAATGTGAAATATTCATATTTTCATGTCGGTTTAGCTCACTTGAGAATATGTGATCGGGTTGGCGCGAGTAGGGTGTTTTTTTTCTACTTGTTTTGCTCCATTGACTTCCATTGGAGAATACGTCAGGTTAGTGAGTGAGCAAAGACAGTTTACTTTCAACTCATAATGCGCAGTTAACGCTTGAGCGGATCGTTAAATAGCGCTCCACTTGTAATCTTGTAATCCACTTGTATCTATGAGCATGATGAAAGGCATGGAGTAGCCAGAAATGTTCTGTGTTGTATATTGGACCCATGTTTGTATAATAAAGGTCTGTTTTTAAACTTGGAAGCTGGAGGACATTGTTGTTTCGTTAAAGTTGGGGCTTGGTAAGCCTCCTCCATTTCTTTAGAGATCTGTGCTTTATATGAGTTTAACAGTACTTTTCATTATATGCAAATTAAAAAAGAGATACATCCACTACACAGGTGAATTGCAAAGCATGACAAGGCTGCACTTTGGTTAAAAATCAAATAAAGTTTATTAAACCCCTTGACCAACAAAAAGAACACTCAAAAGGTTAAAAATTGCTGCAAAAAATGTGCAAACACAAATCCAGGCCTGGATCAAGATAATGCTACAAAAACAGTTACAACAAAGTTTAGCAAGTACCAGAGCACATAAGTGTATAAACACGCTCTATACCTAATCTCCTATATCAGGAATATGCACACACCATATATACGCTAACCATATTTAGTATTGGAGTGGACTCTATGATAGCATTACTAAGTTGCAATAAGTTCCTTAAGTTGTGCAGTTTATTGCCAAAGACACAAAGTAAAGCACACTGTGTATCAACACGCTTCACCTGCCAAATGTCAGGCAATAAAAATCTTGAAAAGTTGCATAGATCCGGTGTCCAGAAAAGGGATCCCTTTAAAAATACCTTAACGGTTTCCAAGTGTAGGTGACAACCGTTCCGTTGCCAGGTATTGGTGTCCTGCGCTTGCTCCCATACAAATACAAAGCTTAACTCTCCATTCATGACACCTGAAAAGTCGGGATCATCCAGAACAGCAAACTAGAACAGCCTGGATGAGGTTTCGCCTATATGAGTCACCAAACATTACGTGTTTCGCCCCTCCCCTTTCTTGGGCTGGCACTGGGACTTTGTCATTATATTTATGTTGTGTTTAATGCAACTTTTTTTAACTCACTACCCTTTACACAAGTTCTTCAGTTGCACTATCCCGACGACTGCCCAAAGTTTTAGAAGTATACTGATGTATAGCTACTCCATATTGCTCTGTTTGTGTAAAGAGTCTTTTCATATGCAGAGGAAGACGGAGGGGGGGAGTGTCTTCTCTTTTTGCTTTACAACCACTTTCATTGGGTGTTCTAGCTAACCTTTTCAACAGAGCTAATCTGGGAGCTTCTACGTAATTTTTTTAACGGTTTTATACTGGATTTTTATATCAGTATCTGTGCATATTATTCTTTATAGTTGTATCTATTACATGCAGTTATATGGAAATTGGTGTATATTGTCCCTTTAAGCACTCATGTGCTTCCTAAACAATATACAGATCAGAAAAATTCCGAAAGCAATTGCGTTCAATTCCATTCAACTATCAAATCGGTAGGTTTTTGGGGCCTTCTTTTTTATAAAATTCACCCTGATGAAGCATTAATGTGCTTCCTAAATAATACATGGATCTGTCTCTGGTGTCTGATTTAACAAGAAAAATTTAGAGAGCTATTGTATTCGATTTTGGACTGTAAGGGGTCTGATATATCTCATATATCATTTAGCGGTCAAATCGGTGGGTTTTGGGGATCAATTCAAATTGCAAACAACTGTAGAATAGTTTGACCATGCAGTGTGACTAATTGAGAAATGGGTAAAATAAAACAGCATTTTTTGGTACGGAACAAAATATTCTAGTCATGAATATTATTGGTTGGTATTAGAGAAGAAGGTAGAAGAGTCCTGTCCAAAGGGATTGAGGTATCTTCTTATATTGGCAGGAGAAGTGGACCGAGCGCTACACCCAGGGCCTTAAGCTTACTAACTATATAGCCTCCTAGTAGGCTAACAATACAAAAGTTAAAATGGGGAGAGAGTAAGCGCTAAAAAGCTTAAAAGGCTAGTAAAAGGTACATTTTAATACATATAAAAATTTACAAATGGCAATCAGACGCATGGATCCATGTCTGACTTAACAAAAAAAAATATATATATATAATAAACAAATCTAAAAATATCTAAAAATATCCAATGGAGTATAGCATGTGACGCTGACTTAGTGAGCCAGTGATGAGGAGTTAGGACATGTACATTAAATAATATAAACAACCTAAGTGAGTGATTGAGTGCACACAATAGCTTTCAACAAAGAAAAATAGCATTCACAAAAAATAGTGTTCACAAAAATTGGCGTACATAAAAAATGTTCAAATGTTCAACCGGTTATATGTAAGTGAATCCAGTAGTGTTTCCTCCAAAGTGACGTGTAGAAATATAACGTGAAGTCAATAATAGTAGAATGTAAACGTTGAGTGGGTCAAATTATTGTGGTTCAGCTGCTAAATTAAAAAATTGTAAATCCGTGAGGTGTATAAAAATAAAAATAAAAATAACTTGTGAAAAAATCCACGTGGAAAACTTGAATTCAAATGATAAACAAAGGTCAAAAATCAAAAGACAAAAATCAAAAGACAAAAATATCAAAAGACAAAAATAGAAAATCAGTGATAATATTAAAAAGCACTAAAGATCTAGTGAAAACAAATCCTTAATTCAGATGTTAAAAATCCTTGGTAAGATCCATAACAAACAAATACATCGATAAAATACCTAAAAGGGAACAAAAGAGAAACAAATAGTGCAACACTAAAGTCTTGAGAAAGGCCTAGTCTAGGCCGAAACGCGTTGGCATACTGGTGAGCTTGGTTTTAATTAACTATATTATATATCATATACAGTGTTGCACTATTTGTTTCTCTTTTGTTCCCTTTTAGGTATTTTATCGATGTATTTGTTTGTTATGGATCTTACCAAGGATTTTTAACATCTGAATTAAGGATTTGTTTTCACTAGATCTTTAGTGCTTTTTAATATTATCACTGATTTTCTATTTTTGTCTTTTGATATTTTTGTCTTTTGATTTTTGTCTTTTGATTTTTGACCTTTGTTTATCATTTGAATTCAAGTTTTCCACGTGGATTTTTTCACAAGTTATTTTTATTTTTATTTTTATACACCTCACGGATTTACAATTTTTTAATTTAGCAGCTGAACCACAATAATTTGACCCACTCAAAGTTTACATTCTACTATTATTGACTTCACGTTATATTTCTACACGTCACTTTGGAGGAAACACTACTGGATTCACTTACATATAACCGGTTGAACATTTGAACATTTTTTATGTACGCCAATTTTTGTGAACACTATTTTTTGTGAATGCTATTTTTCTTTGTTGAAAGCTATTGTGTGCACTCAATCACTCACTTAGGTTGTTTATATTATTGAATGTACATGTCCTAACTCCTCATCACTGGCTCACTAAGTCAGCGTCACATGCTATACTCCATTGGATATTTTTAGATATTTTTAGATTTGTTTATTATATATATATATTTTTTTTTGTTAAGTCAGACATGGATCCATGCGTCTGATTGCCATTTGTAAATTTTTATATGTATTAAAATGTACCTTTTACTAGCCTTTTAAGCTTTTTAGCGCTTACTCTCTCCCCATTTTATCTTCTTATATTGAACAAACCAAATTCTCTGAAGTCTGTGCAAATGCATTTTCGGGATCTCTAAGGGATCTGTGATTTTTGTGAAGAATTGTTTAGGTGAGGTTGAAGAGCTAGGTTAAAATTTCCCACATAATAAGAAAGACTACCATATAGCAGTCCTTTAATCTCTTAGTATCTACCCTCCCCATCCTTGTCTACCTGTTGCACATGGAAGAGGATCCCAGCACAGACAACATTGTTGACTCCATTTGTCCTAGAACTATAGGAACTATGACAGTGGACCTGATATCTACTGGCAAAAAATGTGGGTTATTTATAGGGTCTAGAATGTGTTTCTAGGAGAAATATAGTACCTGTTCATTTATATTATAAATCAGAGAGGGCGATCTGACACTTTTGGACAGAGATAAAGCCCTTAACATTCTGAGTAAAAAGTTTAAGGAAGTGAGGTTGTGACATTTCCATAATTAACAAGGCCTAGATTTAGAGTTTGGCGTTAGCTGTCAAAACCAGCGTTAGAGGCTCCTAACGCTGGTTTTGGGCTACCGCAGGTATTTAGAGTCGTGTAGGTAAGGGTCTAACGCTCACTTTCCAGCCGCGACTTTTCCATACCGCAGATCCCTTACGTCAATTGCGTATCCTATCTTTTCAATGGGATCTTTCTAACGCCGATATTTAGAGTCGTGGCTGAAGTGAGCGTTAGAAATCTAACGACAAAACTCCAGCCGCAGCAAAAAGCCAGGATTTAAGAGCTTTCTGGGCTAACGCCGGTTTATAAAGCTCTTAACTACTGTGCTCTAAAGTACACTAACACCCATAAACTACCTATGTACCCCTAAACCGAGGTCCCCCCACATCGCCGCCACTCTATTAAAATTTTTTAACCCCTAATCTGCTGACCGCTCACCGCCGCCACTTACATTATCCCAATGTACCTCTAATCTGCTGCCCCTAACACCGCCGACCCCTATATTATATTTATTAACCCCTAATCTGCCGCCCCCAAAGTCGCCTCCACCTACACTACACTATCAATAAATTAATTAAATACAATACCTACAAATAAATACAATTAAATAAACTAACTAAAGTACAAAAAATAAAAAAGAACTAAGTTACAAAAAATAAAAAAATATTTACAAACATTAGAAAAATATTACAATTTTAAACTAATTACACCTACTCTAAGCCCCCTAATAAAATAACAAAGACCCCCAAAATAAAAAAAATGCCCTACCCTATTCTAAAATTAAAATAGAAAAGCTCTTTTACCTTACCAGCCCTGAAAAGGCCCCTTTGCGGGGCATGCCCCAAAGAATTCAGCTCTTTTGCCTGTAAAAAAAAACATACAATACCCCCCCAACATTACAACCCACCACCCACATACCCCTAATCTAACCAAAACCCCCCTTAAATAAACCTAACACTAAGCCCCTGAAGATCTCCCTACCTTGTCTTCACCACACCGGGTCCCGATCGGTCCAGAAGAGCCTCCGAAGTCTTGATCCAAGCCCAAGCGGGGGCTGAAGAGTGACGTCCATCCTCCGGCTGAAGTCTTGATCCAAGCGGCGGCTGAAGAATTCCATCTTCGGGCAGAAGAGTAGATCCGGACCGGCAAACATCTTCATCCAAGCCGCATCTTCTATGTTCTTCCATCCGATGACGAGCGGCTCCATCTTGAAGACCTCCAGCGCGGATCAATCCTCTTCTTCCGACGACTAGACGACGAATGAAGGTTCCTTTAAGGGACGTCATCCAAGATGGCGTCCCTCGAATTCCAATTGGCTGATAGGATTCTATCAGCCAATCGGAATTAAGGTAGGAAAATTCTGATTGGCTGATGGAATCAGCCAATCAGATTCAAGTTCAATCCGATTGGCTTATCCAATCAGCCAATCAGATTGATCTTGCATTCTATTGGCTGTTCCGATCAGCCAATAGAATGTGAGCTCAATCTGATTGGCTGATTGGATCAGCCAATCGGATTGAACTTGAATATGATTGACTGATTCCATCAGCCACTCAGAATTTTCATACCTTAATTCTGATTGGCTGATAGAATCCTATCAGCCAATCGGAATTTGAGGGACACCACCTTGGATGACGTCCCTTAAAGGAACCGTCATTCGTCGGGAAGTCGTCGGTGAAGATGGATGTTCCGCGTCGGCGGGATGAACATGGATCCGGAAGTAAGAAGATTGAAGATGCCGCGTGATAGAAGACTTCAGCCGGATCATGGACCTCTTCAGCTCCCGCTTGGATGAAGACTTCAGCCGGATCATGGACATCTTCAGCCCCCCGCTTGGGCTTGGATCAAGACATCGGAGGCTCTTCCGGACTGATCAGTGAACCCGGTGTGGTGAAGACAAGGTAGGAAGATCTTCAGGGGCTTAGTGTTAGGTTTATTTAAGGGGGGTTTGGGTTAGATTAGGGGTATGTGGGTGGTGGGTTGTAATGTTGGGGGGCTATTGTATGTTTTTTTTTTACAGGCAAAAGAGCTGAATTCTTTGGGGCATGCCCCGCAAAGGGGCCTTTTCAGGGCTGGTAAGGTAAAAGAGCTTTTCTATTTTAATTTTAGAATAGGGTAGGGCATTTTTTTTATTTTGGGGGTCTTTGTTATTTTATTAGGGGGAGTAGGTGTAATTAGTTTAAAATTGTTGTAATATTTTTCTAATGTTTGTAAATATTTTTTTATTTTTTGTAACTTAGTTCTTTTTTATTTTTTGTACTTTAGTTAGTTTATTTCATTGTATTTATTTGTAGGTATTGTATTTAATTAATTTATTGATAGTGTAGTGTTAGGTTTAATTGTAGGTAATTGTAGGTATTTTATTTAATTTATTGCTAGTGTAGTGTTAGGTTTAATTGTAACTTAGGTTAGTTATTAACTATTTAATAGCTATTGTACCTGGTTAAAATAAATACAAAGTTGCCTGTAAAATAAATATTAATCCTAAAATAGCTACAATATAATTATTATTTATATTGTAGCTATATTAGGGTTTATTTTACAGGTAAGTATTTAGCTTTAAATAGGAATAATTTATTTAATAAGATTTATTTTATTTCGTTAGATTAAAATTATATTTAATTTAGGGGGGTGTTAGGGTTAGACTTAGGTTTAGGGGTTAATACATTTATTAGAGTAGCGGGTCGGTGGGGGTTAGGGGCAGCAGATTAGGGGTACATAGGGATAAAGTAGGTCGAGGCGGTGTACGGAGCGGCAGATTAGGGGTTAATAATAATATGCAGTAGTCAGCGATAGCGGGGGAGGCAGATTAGTGGTTAATAAGTGTAAGGTTAGGGGTGTTTAGACTCGGGGTACATGTTAGGGTGTTAGGTGCAGACTTAAGAAGTGTTTCCCCATAGGAAACAATGGGGCTGCGTTAGGAGCTGAACGCTGCTTTTTTGCAGGTGTTAGGTTTTTTTTCAGCTCAAACTGCCCCATTGTTTCCTATGGGGGAATCGTGCACGAGCACGTTTTTGAAGCTGGCCGCGTTGCTAGTGTAGTGTTAGGTTTAATTGTTAGGTTTAATTGTAACTTAGGTTAGGATTTATTTTACAGGTAATTTTGTAATTATTTTAACTAGGTAGCTATTAAATAGTTATTAACTATTTAATAGCTATTGTACCTGGTTAAAATAATTACAAAGTTGCCTGTAAAATAAATATTAATCCTAAAATAGCTACAATATAATTATAATTTATATTGTAGCTATATTAGGGTTTATTTTACAGGTAAGTATTTAGCTTTAAATAGGAATAATTTATTTAATAAGAGTTAATTTATTTCGTTAGATTTAAATTATATTTAAGTTAGGGGGGTTTTAGTGTTAGGGTTAGACTTAGCTTTAGGGGTTAATCCATTTATTACAGTAGCGGTGAGGTCCGGTCGGCAGATTAGGGGTTAATTATTGTAGGTAGGTGGAGGCGACATTGGGGGCGGCAGATTAGGGATTAATAAATATAATATAGGGGTCGGCGGTGTTAGGGGCAGCAGATTAAGGGTACATAGGTATAATGTAGGTTGCGGCGGTGTACGGAGCGGCAGATTAGGGGTTAAAAATAATATGCAGGGGTCAGCAATAGCGGGGGGCGGCAGATTAGGGGTTAATAAGTGTAAGGTTAGGGGTGTTTAGACTCGGGGTTCATGTTAGAGTGTTAGGTGCAGACTTAGGAAGTGTTTCCCCATAGGAAACAATGGGGGCTGCGTTAGGAGCTGAACGCTGCTTTTTTCCAGGTGTTAGGTTTTTTTTCAGCTCAAATAGCCCCATTGTTTCCTATGGGGGAATCGTGCATGAGCACGTTTTTGAAGCTGGCCGCGTCCGTAAGCACCGCTGGTATTGAGAGTTACAGTGGCGGTAAATTATGCTCTACGCTCCCTTTTTGGAGCCTAACGCAGCCATTCTGTGAACTCTAAATACCAGCGGTATTTAAAAGGTGCGGGGAAAAAAAAGCATGCGTTAGCTACGCGGGTCGTTACCGACAAAACTCTAAATCTAGGCGAAAGAGAATAATACATATCTTATTATTCCCACAGCATTTCTTGGCAAGTCAGAGCTTGGGGTAGAGAACTTAGAAAAATCTCTGAACGAGACTTAGATATAGATATAACCTATACAAAAAAGACTTTACACTGTGTAGCGATTTTAGAAGTATACTTAAAAATCTTGCTGAAATGACATAGAACACCAGTGAAGTTAGCGAAAATGTATCAAACATGCTTTCCCTAATGTTGGAGACTATGTGGGGAGTAAGGGTCCGACCTCTACATCTGGTGTTAATGCCCGAGACGTATTGCTCTTTGGCAGAATGTGTTCTCTTTGCTAGCCTCTTTAGATATTCACCATGCAAATTCATCCATATATGCTATTTTATATATTATAGATGGCAGAATCCCTGACAGCTCCAAAAGGCTTATGATATTTATTCTGGGTGGCAACAAAATTGTGTATAGTCTGAGTTTGGAAAAGGCCAGATCCCCCACAATTCTCCAAGGTTCGTGCCTTGATAGAATATCTAGTCACTAAGGAGAGATATTTTTTGATAGAAAACAGGATAAGATGGATGCTTATTGGGAGATTTGGGATTTGTGGCTTGGTAGGTGAGGATAGATCCCCCAATGGCTGATATTTGAGAAGGTGATAAACTGGTCTAGGGAGGTTAGAATTTTCTGTACAGTCTGAACAAAAGTGCCAATGGTTTTGTACTGGTTTTGTTTCTTTATTTTTCTTTTTTCCTTTTTTTTTTCTTTTTTTTTAATCAAACCTTTCTTATTAACTACTGCTTCATTTAACCTTTTTTCTTTCTTTCACCATTTCTTTGTGATGTCTGGTATCAGTGGTAGGGGGATACATACCCCTATCTCCTTGTTATTATAATATTTATACCTGATTTCCCTGTGAGAGACTAAACATTGATTATTTCCTCTATTGCCTGAACAATTTAATGCTAGTGAAACAATGTTAAAATTTCTAATAATACAATATCATATAGGGCTTACGATTTCACTTAGTAATCGATAATTGATGTAAAGACATTTTAGGGATTTTCTTATTTGACTATACTGCTCTATAAATTACTACTATTGACATCTTGTTTATTTTCATGTTGACAAGTATGTTATGGTGATGGATTATTGGACTATTTTACATCTTTTGTTCTTACATACTATTTGGGACTGTTACAATGTTTATTTGTTTTGGAATGGGTTTCAGGATATTCAAATCTATTTTAGTCCATACTATATTACTATTCAGTGAAAATTTTTAAAATCTAGTGGTTTGTTAGATGATAGCTCTATTGATGCTTAAGGATCCATTTATGTTATTTGGGAGCTATGGCAGCTGGAAGACAACAAAAAATAAAACTCAAATAGTATCAATCAGCACCTGGATCACTTGCACGCCACATAGGGGTACCACCAAACCCTACCAATATAGAATGAAAGTCCAAAGGATATGGCAGCAATAAGTGAATTCAAATGGTCTTTATTTAAGCACAACAAACAAAGCAGCGATGTTTCGGGAGCATCCTCCCTTTGTCAAGCATAAAACATTGTGGTAACAAGCATCTTAATATACTCACCCCCACCAGAGGGCAGCAGAGAGACAATTTCCTAATTTACAGAAATTCATTCAACCCATTCATACCTTTCAGGTTAATACAAAAAATTACCACATAAATATACAACAAAGATACAGATTAAAAATAATAATTTGTATACATTCAATATACTTATTACAAATTGATACAGTGTTAACTATATACACAGCAAGGATGAATTCTTTAGGCACAGGAATAATCATTATTAAAGATGATATATTAGTTAAGGATATTACAGTAATAAATGTTTTATTACCAGTATAGAGAATTTCAAACCAGATATTATACATTTTATTATAGGAACACAGACAAGTCCCAGTCTTTGTTAAGACCCACTGGTTGCAGGGTATTCAATTCAAATATCCAGAATTTCTCCCTTTGATGGAGCATTAACTCCCTATTACCTCCTCTCCTAGGGCTGGGAACAAAATCAATTACTTGAAAACGAAATTGGTTGATGGCATGACCTACTGAGTTAAAGTGACAGGCTATGGGAGACTTTTCGTTCTTTGTCCTAATAGAGCTCTTATGCTCAATTATTCTGTCCCTAATGGACCTAGTAGTCTCTCCTACATAGCTCCGCCCACAAGGGCACTTAATCAAGTAGATTACAAATTTTGAGTGACAGGTATAGAAATTCTTAATCTGATATTTTTTGCCTGAACTGGGATGGTAAAAAACAGACCCTTTAATCATGTTACCACAACATCAACATCCCAGACATGGATAACAACCCCTATTCCTGTCAGTCAAATATCTTTGGCAATCCTTAATCTTTGAGGATCCAATATCAGCCCTAACACAAGTGATTTTTTACTTAAATTAGAGGCTTTGCATTTGGAAACCAGAAAATTCATTATATACAGCTTGGATGTTGAAAGCCTTTACACCTCTATCACACATGTGAGTGGTGTGGGGACTGTTGAATTGATTTTATATGCCTATGGTGATTTCTCTGATATTCAGATCAAATTTTTTCTAAGGTTGTTGGAATTTGTTTTGTATAATAATTATTTTCTTTTTGAGGATGATTATTTTTTACAGATTCAGGGGACAGCCATGGGTTCCAGCGTCGCCCCCAACTATGCTAATTTGCTAATGGATGCTTTTGAAGAAAAATTTGTATATTCCAATAGAGACTTCATTCGATATGGTGCCTGTTGGTGGCGCTATATCGATGATGTCTTTGGAATTTGGTTGGGCGACACTGGAACCCTGAGGGCTTTTGTTAATGATTTGAACAACTCCATGGTGCACTTAAAATTTAAGCTATCCCTTAGTGAAGAAGAAATTGTATTTTTGGATACCAGGGTTATTAATACAGGAGGGTCTTTAACAATAGATCTATTCCGAAAACCCACTGACCGCAATAGCATTTTACATTTTGACAGTGCTCACCCTTTGTCTTTTCTAAAGGCTTTACCTAGGAGTCAATTGTTAAGAGTACATAGAATTGTGACTGATCAACAATAATTTGACTTAAGACTAGGGGAAATGAAGAATCGTTTTTTAGAACTTGGTTATCCTAAAACGATTTTGGAAAAAGAGGCAAAATCTGTCTCTCTTATCCCTAGAGCTACACTATTGTCTACTGACCCAAAAAAAAAGAAAAAAAAGAAAGGAGGTTAAAGGGGGTGAGTCTAAGAGAATGGTTTTTGTGTCAGAATTCAATTGTCATAGCTACAGGATTAATGACATTATTAGGAAACATTGGCCTCTTTTGTCCAATTGTTATCCTAATATTTCTGAGTTTGTAGAAAATCCAATGCCTGCTTTTAAAAGAGGCTATAACTTGCAACAGAAATTGATTAGGGCTGATATTGGATCCTCTAAGATTAAGGATTGCCAAAGATATTTGACTGACAGGAATAGGGGTTGTTATCCATGTCTGGGATGTTCATGTTGTGGTAACATGATTAAAGGGTCTGTTTTTTACCATCCCAGTTCAGGCAAAAAATATCAGATTAAGAATTTCTATACCTGTCACTCAAAATTTGTAATCTACTTGATTAAGTGCCCATGTGGGCGGAGCTATGTAGGAGAGACTACTAGGTCCATTAGGGACAGAATAATTGAGCATAAGAGCTCTATTAGGACAAAGAACGAAAAGTCTCCCATATCCTGTCACTTAAACTCAGTAGGTCATGCCATCAACCAACTTCGTTTTCAAGTAATTGATTTTATTCTCAGCCCTAGGAGAGTTAATGCTCCATCAAAGGGAGAGATTCTAGACATTTGAATTGAATACCCTGCAACCAGGTCTTAACAAAGACTGGGACTTGTCTGTGTTTCTATAATAAAATGTATAATATCTGGTTTGAAATTCTCTTTACTGGTAATAAAACATTTATTACTGTAATATGCTTAACTAATATATCATCTTTAATAATGATTATTCCTGTGCCTAAAGAATTCATCCTTGCTGTGTATATAGTTAACACTGTATCAATTTGTAATAAGTATATTGAATGTATACAAATTATTATTTTTAATCTGTATCTTTGTTGTATATTTATGTGGTAATTTTTTGTATTAACCTGAAAGGTATGAATGGGTTTAAATGAATTTCTGTAAATTAGGAAATTGTCTCTCTGCTGCCCTCTGGTGGGGGTGAGTATATTAAGATGCTTGTTACCACAATGTTTTATGCTTGACAAAGGGAGGATGCTCCCGAAACGTCGCTGCTTTGTTTGTTGTGCTTAAATAAAGACCATTTGAATTCACTTATTGCTGCCACATCCTTTGGACTTTCAGACAACAAAAAATACTCATATGTGTCAACATGAAGATGTGTAGCTTAGTTTTTAAAATGTATTTAATTCATCAATTAATAAAATAAAAATACATGTGCCTTAGATGTACCTTGTGGAGAACTAGTATGACAAAAAACAATAAATAAACAGATAAACAAAGAAACTGTAGAAACTTTTCTTAACCCTTCTAAACAAGGGTGTGCATAAGCTATAAATATTAACACATACAACAAAACATGATAATATATGCAATTAACCATTGGCCCAATATTGATATAATGAAGGTAATCGCATATAGTGATCGTATGTAAAATAAAGTAATCAAAGTCCCCTGAGAAAAAGTTTTTAGAGTGACAGTAAACACATTAAGATTTTTATAAAAAATGTTTAGTTATGCATAATGATACAACTTTGCAATACATTTTAATAATTTATTTTGCCCTCTTTACATGTAATTTAGCTTTGAAAAGTGAGCAATTTATAATTCTCAGAACTTGGAATGCACATGCTGAATTATCAAGGCTAACTCTGCTATATATCTTTCCCTAATTGGCTTTATCCAATAACAGCTGCAAAACAATTCAATTTATTAACATTATGACTAAAATATCACAACCGCTATCCACCAGTTTGTAACAGAAAGGGGCCTCCACTTTCGCTAGTCTGTTACAGTCTAGCCACTACAGGCAAGCCTGCAACTTAGTTCAGTGGGTGCAAGAGTTAACAAATAGAGATGTGCAATTGGCAGTTTCATTCACTGCCAAATGAGAAGGTAGGGGGCTGCTTTCGGTAATCGTCTCTTTTCAGACCCAAATATCCTCTTGTGCAAGTAAAAAACACTATATCTGGATTTGCACCGATCTTAGTGTGTTTCACTTGCACAGGAGGATAATTGGTTCAGCCTCCTACTTCCTCATTCGTCAGTAAAAATACTGCTGAATGCACATTGCTATTAACAATCATTCTCTCATCTGTAATAGATGCAGAAAAAATGTCCAAACTCCCCTTTAATGCCACCCACACTAAACCATCTGTGATGCCATCACTTTAGAATTATTGGCACTCTCGCTCAGCTTGTCTCTCTGCTGCTTCCCTCTAAATTGTGAGATTCACTATTTTTTTAAGTAGTTGGATTTCCACACTAGCAAATCAACAAAGCACAAAAATCTAAAGACTAAAATATCACCACGCTAGTCACCAGTTTCTAAGGGAATGGTGCTTCCACTTTCACCAGTCTGTCACAGTGTAACCATTCCATGCAAGCCTGTGACTTAGCTTAGTGGGTGCAATGGTTAACAAATAGAGATGTGAATGTGGCAGTTTAATTCAGTGCCAAATGCGGAAGTAGGAGGCTGCTTTAAGTATTTGTCACTTTTCGGACCCAAATATCCTCTTGTGCAAGTAAAACACACTTTGTACCTCTCGAATGGTTCTGTTTTTTGTTATTCGTATCCCAGCCATTATTCCACTCTCAGGTGGGTGTCAGGGTTACTAAAGTGAACACTTAAATAACCCTGTGGAGCTGTTAGGAACTTATACTTTTATCTAAGCTTATGTGAAGTCTAGGATCTCAACTGCAGATAACGTATAATAATTTCTGGAAAGTAATAGAAATAACGGCTAGATTTAGAGTTCTGCGGCCAAAGGGGTGCATTAGCTACGCGTGCTTTTTTTTCCCTCGCACCTTTTAAATACCGCTGGTATTTAGAGTTCACAGAAGGGCTGCGTAGGCTCCAAAAAGGTAGCGTATAGCATAATTTACCGCCACTGCAACTCTCAATACCAGCAGTGCTTACGGACGCGGCCAGCTTCAAAAACGTGCTTGTGCACGATTCCCCCATAGGAAACAATGGAGCAGTTTGAGCTGAAAAAAAACCTAACACCTGCAAAAAAGCAGTGTTCAGCTCTTAACGCAGCCCCATTGTTTCCTATGGGGAAACACTTCCTAAGTCTGCACCCTAACATGTACCCCGAGTCTAAACACCCCTAACCTTACACTTATTAACCCCTAATCTGCCGCCCCCGCTATCGCTGACCACTGCATATTATTATTAACCCCTAATCTGCCGCTCCGTACACCGCCGCAACCTACGTTATCCCTATGTACCCCTAATCTGCTGCCCCTAACCCCCGCCGACCCCTATATTATATTTATTACCCCCTAATCTGCCCCCCCCCAACGCCGCCGCTATCTACCTACAATTATTAACCCCTAATCTGCCGACCGGACCTCACCGCTACTCTAATAACTGTATTAACCCCTAAACCTAAGTCTAACCCTAACACTAACACCCCCCTGTTAAATATAATTTTAATCTAACGAAATAAAATAAATCTTATTAAATAAATTATTTCTATTTAAAGCTAAATACTTACCTGTAAAATAAACCCTAATATAGCTACAATATAAATAATAATTATATTGTAGCTATTTTAGGATTAATATTTATTTTACAGGCAACTTTGTATTTATTTTAACCAGGTACAATAGCTATTAAATAGTTAATAACTATTTAATAGCTACCTAGTTAAAATAATTACAAAATTACCTGTAAAAATAAATCCTAACCTAAGTTACAATTAAACCTAACACTACACTATCAATAAATAAATTAAATACAAATACCTACAAATAAATACAAATAAATACACTAAGTAAAGTACAAAAAATAAAAAAAGAACTAAGTTACAAAAAAATAAAAAAATAATTTACAAACGTTATAAAAATACTACACAACAATTTTAAGCTAATTACACCTACTCTAAGCCCCCTAATAAAATAACAAAGCCCCCCAAAATAAAAAAAATGCCCTACCCTATTCTAAAATAAAAATTGAAAAGCTCTTTTACCTTACCAGCCCTTAAAAGGGCCTTTGCGGGGCATGCCCCAAAGAATTCTGCTCTTTTGCCTGTAAAAAAAAACATAAAAATACCCCCCAACATTACAACCCACCACCCACATACCCCCTAATCTAACCCAAACCCCCCTTAAATAAACCTAACACTAAGCCCCTAAAGATCTTCCTACCTTGTCTTCACCACGCCGGGTATCACCGATCCGTCAAGAAGAGGGTCTGAAGTCTTCCTCCTATCCGGGCGATGTCTTCATCAAGCGGGGGCTGAAGAGGTCCATCATCCGGCTGAAGCCTTCATCCAAGCATGGGGCTGAAGAGGTCCATCATCCGGCTGAAGTCTTCATCCAAGCGGGGGCTGAAGAGGTCCATCATCCGGATGAAGCCTTCTATCAAGTGGCATCTTCAATCTTCTTTCTTCCGGCTCCATCTTCATCCTGCCGACGCAGAACATCCTTCCTCCACGACGAACTCCCGACGAATGAAGGTTCCTTTAAGGGACGTCATCCAAGATGGCGTCCCTTGAATTCCAATTGGCTGATAGGATTCTATCAGCCAATCGGAATTAAGGTAGGAAAATTCTGATTGGCTGATTGAATCAGCCAATCAGATTCAAGTTCAATCCGATTGGCTGATTGGATCAGCCAATCAGATTGAGCTTGCATTCTATTGGCTGATCGGAACAGCCAATAGAATGCAAGCTCAATCTGATTGGCTGATTGGATCAGCCAATCGGATTGAACTTGAATCTGATTGGCTGATTCCATCAGCCAATCAGAATTTTCCTACCTTAATTCCGATTGGCTGATAGAATCCTATCAGCCAATTGGAATTTGAGGGATGCCATCTTGGATGACATCCCTTAAAGGAACCTTCATTCGTCGGGAGTTCGTCGTGGAGGAAGGATGTTCCGCGTCGGCGGGATGAAGATGGAGCCGGAAGAAAGAAGATTGAAGATGCCACTTGATAGAAGACTTCATCCGGATGATGGACCTCTTCAGCCCCCGCTTGGATGAAGACTTCAGCCGGATGATGGACCTCTTCAGCCCCACCGCTTGGATGAAGACTTCAGCCAGATGATGGACCTCTTCAGCCCCTGCTTGGATGAAGACATCGCCTGGATAGGTTAGTGTTTAGTGTTAGGTTTATAGGTTAGTGTTTAGTGTTAGGTTTATTTAAGGGGGGGTTTGGGTTAGAATTAGGGGTATGTGGGGTGGTGGGTTGTAATGTTGGGGGGGTATTGTATGCTTTTTTTTACAGGCAAAAGAGCAGAATTCTTTGGGGCATGCTCCGCCAAAAGGCCATTTAAGGGCTGGTAAGGTAATATGCTTTTCAATTTTTATTTTAGAATAGGGTAGGGCATTGTTTTATTTTGGGGGGCTTTGTTATTTTATTAGGGGGCTTAGAGTAGGTGTAATTAGCTTAAAATTGTTATAATATTTTTATAATGTTTGTAAATTATTTTTTTATTTTTTGTAACTTAGTTCTGTTTTTATTTTTTGTACTTTAGTTAGTGTATTTATTTGTATTTATTTGTAGGTATTTGTATTTAATTTATTTATTGATAGTGCAGTGTTAGGTTTAATTGTAACTTAGGTTAGGATTTATTTTACAGGTAATTTTGTAATTATTTTAACTAGGTAGCTATTAAATAGTTATTAACTATTTAATAGCTATTGTACCTGGTTAAAATAAATACAAAGTTGACTGTAACATAAATATTAATCCTAAAATAGCTACAATATAATTATTATTTTATATTGTAGCTATATTAGGGTTTATTTTACAGTGTAAGTATTTAGCTTTAAATAGGAATAATTTATTTAATAAGAATTATTTTATTTCGCTAGATTAAAATTATAATTTAATTTAGGGGGGTGTTAGGGTTAGGGTTAATACATTTATTATAGTAGCGGTGAGGTTCGGTCGGCAGATTAGGGTTAATAATTGTAGGTAGGTAGCGGCGACGTTGGGTGGGGCAGATTAGGGGTTAATAAATATTATGTAGGTGTCGGCGGTGTTAGGGGCAGCAGATTAGGGGTACATAGGGATAATGTAGGTTGCGGGCGGTGTGCGGTGGCAGATTAGGGGTTAAATTTTTTTATTATAGTGGCGGCAATGTGGGGGGACCTCGGTTTAGGGGTACATAGGTAGTTTATGGGTGTTAGTGTACTTTATAGCACAGTAGTTAAGAGCTTTATGAAACCGGCGTTAGCCCAGAAAGCTCTTAACCTCCTGGCTTTCTCTCTGTGGCTGGAGTTTTGTCGTTAGATTTCTAACTTCAGCCCAAGACTCTAAATACCCGGCGTTAGAAAGATCCCATTGAAAAGATAGGCTACGCAATTGGCGTAGGGGGGATCTGCGGTATGGAAAAGTCGTGGCTGTAAAGTGAGCGTTAGACCCTTTCCTGACTGACTCTAAATACCAGCGGGCGGCCAAAACCAGCATTAGGACCCCCTAACACTGGTTTTGATGGCTAACGCAGAACTCTAAATCTAGGCGTGTGTATTTGAAACTTGTTCAGGTTTGCACTTGTTATTTTGTTACAGAAAGAGAGCATATGTTGCAATCTGTAACAGAGAGTAATTGACGACAGCTATTGTAGTCTTTTCATACAGATGGAACTCTGAGTATGAATAATACTTCTTAATATATATGTTGAGTTCACATGAATATCATCTTTTCAGGTTTAGGATAGTTAAAGAATATTCTCTGATATCATATGTTACTTTGTCAGTCTTTAGGCAGAGATTGCTCTGGATTCTTCACTCAGTGTAACTGCTGGTATTGACGTAGAGGAGGGCGTTCCTGTCCTAGTTTCAGTAGGATGTGTTGAAAGACTAAGACAGAGGAACGTAAGTAAAATGGGCGGAGCTACCTGTGACATTTTGTTGAATTGCAGTAATGAATAAGTAATTACAGTGTCCTTAACTTCTCCGCCAGGTTTTTAAGTATGCCACTAAGAGTGGTTAAGATGCCACCTGTACAGATGAGGGTTGAAGGTCTTTCTTAGTTAAGAATGTTTAGGCAGTCCGTAATATGTTTACCCGCAATGAGCGGTTACTGTTACAAGAGTTCCGTAGTTACTGTATTCCTTATTGCCAGCAAAGATTTAAACAGATATCGGTAGTTATGCTGCAATTGTGCGGACAGGTGTTTGAAATCTGATGTAGATCAGAAAGCTGTAGAAAAAGCTTGTGTCCTCAGGGAGAACGCTGAATCCGGAAGACAGGGTAAACTCTGTGCTGTTTCTGTTAGAGATGTTTCCCAGACCAGAAGGAAAGTTGGGGATAAAGATCCCGGTATTCTTGTAAGTTCAATCACCAAGTCCAATTGATATAGAAGATAATCGATCAGTCTCTAATAAAAGGGTTTGTAGCCGATTCCTGTGAGAGCAGATAGTTCAGATGAGCAGCTATGCCTGCAGCTCAACATTAATTGGGCAAGGTTTTGAAAGGACATGATGGGAGTTTATAGGAAAGAATTAATGGTGTACACCGCGCAGACCTAATAACAACGACAGGAGCCTATATAGGAGCCTTTTATCTTTTGTACCTCATGGACAGTGCTGCTGAAATTTGTTGGGCGCTTTAGAATAATAATAATAATAATAATAATATATTCACACATATGCTTAAAGGGATATGAAACCCAAAATGTATTTTGTGACTTCAGACAGAGCATACAATTTAAAAAAGTTTCCAATTTACTTCTATTTACAAATTTGCTATGTTCCCATGCCATTCTGTGTTGAAGAGATACCTAGGTAGGCATCTGGATCACTACATGGCAGGAAATAGTGCTGCCCTCTAGTGGTTCTTGCAAATGGACAGCATTCTCTTGCAAAACTGCTGCCATATAGTGCTCAAGATATGGGTCGGCTCTTAAGCATATGTTGCTGCTTTTCAACAAAATATACAAAGAAAACAAAGAAAAAGTGATAATTGAAGTAAACTAAGAAGTTGATTAAATTGCATGCTCAATCTGAGCCATGAAGAAAAACATTTGGGTTTCATATCCCTTTAACCCTCTTTCAAGGGGCAGTTTGTATGTTAAAGACCAAATAACCTTTCATGGTTATTATATGCTTTGGTTATATCATTTTAACATTACAGAATACATTTGTTATTGATGTAAACAAATTCCATACTTTTTTAAACAAACTGTTGTTTGATTTTTTTTTGTTAATTATTAAAAGGGACATGAAACACATTTTTGTTCTTTCATGATTCAGATAGGAAAATACAATTTTAAACAACTTTTATTTTACTTCTATTATCTAATTTGCTTTATTCCTCTTGGTATCTTCTGATGAAGGAGTAGCAATGTACTACTGAGAGCTAACTGAAAACCAATGACAGGAGGTATTTATGTGCAGCCACCAATCAGCAGCTTCTGTGCCTACCTAGGTATTATTAAAACGAATAAGATAAGATAAATAAATGTAGACGTTAATTTAAAAATTGCGGTATTCTGTCTGAGGTCATGAAAAAAAAAATTTGTTTCATGTCCATTTAATTTAAAATATTAAGCATATATGTCATTTCAATGATACAATATATCAGTAAACATGTTTTTCTCAGTGTTGCATCAGGGACAAAGAGGAAATTTTTGTTTAATATGTCAATTTGAAGTGAGATTCTTCTTCTAAACCCTACAACACCCGCTCTCAAAAGCATCCCAGGGTACCCTGGATTTTCAATGTTATTTCCTTGTGTTGGTTTGTAGAAGTAATTAAAAGCTGAGTCTAGTGATCAGTGTTGTTGGGGCTCGTAAATCTCAATCACATTCATAGCCCATTGCACCCAAGGATGTGTCAAAAGTGCCAAACTCTATACGCTATAAAATGGTCAAGGCTTCCTATTTTAGCAGCTCTTCTATTGCAAAGTTTCTTAAAGCTCATAATTCAGGTATATAATTTACTAGAATAACCCTTAAAAATGTTCTGTTTTTCTTTTCTTTTGTGTGTATTACACTGTACTACCATTTCCTTATGCAGAAACTTCCATAATAAGCCAATGATATCAGACCCTGATTATATATATCTCATAGAAACATAGATGATGATGATGGCATATAGGAACCATAGGTCCAACAAGTCTGCCCATGTTTGTTATAGTAAGAGCTTAATTAGTTATTGCTTAATCTCAGGCATTTTTGAAGTTTATTCCACAAATTTCATCTAAACAAGTGTCACGCAGCGCCGCTCTAGCTGTTGCTAGGGACACACGTCGCCTGCTGTTCTGCTTGTTGCCTAGAGGAGAGTCGGCTCCTGTGCGAATGCGGGCAGTGACAGTCATCGCTGCACGCTCCTTCCATTCTGAAGCCGGTTAGAATCTCCTGTGGCGCGAATCCTGCGCCTATGTAAGTTGCTCACTTTCTACCGGTCACTGCCCAAGTATAGGTGTTACTTAGTGTGCTCCTGGGTATGATTGTTTCTGGTATTCTGGATTGCCATTCTGTTATTGAACTCTGCCTGTCTGACTACTCTGCTTGCTTAACCCCTAAAGCACTGGATTGCCCTTAACGTTATTGAACTCTGCCCTGTCTGACTACTCTGCTTGCTTCACTCTAAAATACTGGATTGCCATACAGTTGCTGAACTCTGCTGTCTGACCACTCTGCCTGTTTTAACCATTGAACAATTGGATTTGCTATACTGTTACCGATCTCCACCTGCCTGACCATTCTATTGTTTTATTCCTGAACTGTAATTATTGGATTCCCTTTGTTGCCGATTCCTATCTGTTTCCGTGTCCCTCTATTGATTTACTCTTAACCCCTTAATGACCGCAGCACTTTTCCATTTTCTGTCCATTTGGGACCAAGGCTATTTTTACATTTCTGTGGTGTTTGTGTTTAGCTGTAATTTTCCCTCTTATTCATTTACTGTACCCACACATATATATATACCGTTTTTCTCGCCATTAAATGGACTTTCTAAAGATACCATTATTTTCATCATATCTTATAATTTACTATAAAAAAAATTATAAAATATGAGGAAAAAATTGAAAAAAACACACTTTTTCTAACTTTGACCCTCAAAATCTCCTACACTTCAACAACTACCAAAAAACCCATGCTAAATAGATTCTAAATTTTGTCCTGAGTTTAGAAATACTCAATGTTTACATGTTCTTTGCTTTTTTTGCAAGTTATAGGGCAATAAGTACAAGTAGCACTTTGCTATTTCCAAATTTAAAAAAAAAAATTAGCGATAGTTACATTGGAACACTGATATCTGTCAGGAATCCCTGATTAACCCTTCACATATATATTTTTTAAAAGAACACAACCTAAGGTATTAAACATAGGGTATTTTGACTCTTTCCATGCAACTATTTTACCACCAATCTATGCCAAAGTTTGAAAAAAAAAAAAGTGGTGATTTTTTGACAAAATAGCAATTCAAGAATACATTTACTGAGAACATTAAGGGTTACTGCCAAATAACACCCCAATATGTCTTCAGCAGCATCTTCTGAGTACAGTGATACCACCCATGTATAGGTCTGTTGGGTTCTCTGGGGGCTAAAAGGCCTTATTTTTAGGGGGCGCATTCCAGTTTTTTAACTTGGAATTTTCACATCTGTCATCATGCACCCATGTCCTATTTGGGACATTTCTGAAGCCGGACAATGCAAATTACCCCCATCAAACCATATATTTTTAAAAAGTAGACACCTTAGGGTATTTCAAATGCTGGTATTTTAACACTTTGCATGCACTAATTCAACCACCAGTCTTTGTCAAACTTTTGGGTAGTCATTTTGGTGTGTTATTTTTCACACGCATTGTACTTTAGGCATGGATTCTCAGTTCCTGTTATATGTTACTGACCAAAAACACCTCAATATGTATTCAACAACATCTCCTGAGTACAGTGATACCACCCATGTATAGGTGTGTTGGGTTCTCTGGGGGCTAAAAGGCCTTATTTTTAGGGGGCGCATTCCAGTTTTTCAACTTGGAATTTTCATATCTGTCATCATACACCCATGTCCTATTTGGGACATTTCTGAAGCCGGAAATGTAAATTACCCCCATCAAACCACATATTTTTGAAAAGTAGACACCCTAGGGTATTTCAAATGCTGGTATTTTAACACTTTCCATGCACTAATTCAACCACAAGTCTTTGTCAAACTTTTAGGTAGTCATTTTTTTGTGATATTTTTCACACACATTGTACTTTAGGCATATATTCTCAGTCCTTGTTATGTGTTACTGCCAAAAAAAACCTCAATATGTATTCAACAACATCTCCTGAGTACAGTGATACCACCCATGTATAGGTGTGTTGGGTTCTCTGGGGGCTAAAAGGCCTTATTTTTAGGGGGCGCATTCCAGTTTTCCAACTTGGAATTTTCATATCTGTCATCATGCACCCATGTCCTATTTGGGACATTTCTGAAGCCGGGCAATGTAAATTACCCCCATCAAACCATATATTTTTGAAAAGTAGACACCCTAGGGTATTTCAAATGCTGGTATTTTAACACTTTCCATGCACTAATTCAACCACTAGTCTTTGTCAAACTTTTAGGTAGTCATTTTTTTGCATTATTTTTCACACACATTGTACTTTAGGCATATATTCTCAGTCCCTGTTATGTGTTACTGCCAAAAAAACCTCAATATGTATTCAACAACATCTCCTGAGTACAGTGATACCACCCATGTATAGGTGTGTTGGGTTCTCTGGGGGCTAAAAGGCCTTATTTTTAGGGGGCGCATTCCAGTTTTTCAACTTGGAATTTTCATATCTGTCATCATGCACCCATGTCCTATTTGGGACATTTCTGAAGCCGGGCAATGTAAATTACCCTCATCAAACCATATATTTTTGAAAAGTAGACACCCTAGGATATTTAAAATGCTGTTATTTTAACACTTTCCATGCACTATTTCAACCACTAGTCTTTGTCAAACTTTTGGGTAGTCATTTTTTTGTGTTATTTTTCACACACATTGTACTTTAGGCATATATTCTCAGTCCCTGTTATGTGTTACTGCCAGAAAACACCTCAATATGTATTCAACAACATCTCCTGAGCACAGTGATACCACCCATGTATAGGTGTGTTGGGTTCTCTGGGGGCTAAAAGGCCTTAATTTTAGGGGGCGCATTCCAGTTTTTCAACTTGGAATTTTCATATATGTCATCATGCACCCATGTCCTATTTGGGACATTTCTGAAGCCGGGCAATGTAAATTACCCCCATCAAACCATATATTTTTGAAAAGTAGACACCCTAGGGTATTTCAAATGCTGGTATTTTAACACTTTCCATGCACTAATTCAACCACTAGTCTTTGTCAAACTTTTAGGCAGTCATTTTTTTGCATTATTTTTCACACACATTGTACTTTAGGCATATATTCTCAGTCCCTGTTATGTGTTACTGCCAAAAAAAACTCAATATGTGTTCAACAACATCTCCCGAGTACAGTGATACCACCTATGTATAGGCGTGTCGGGTTCTCTGGGGGCTAAAAGGCCTTATTTTTAGGGGGCGCATTCCAGTTTTTCAACTTGGAATTTTCACATCCCATGCACCCATGTCCTATGTAGGACATTTCTGAAGCCGGCCAATGTAATTTACCCCCATCAAACCACATATTTTTGAAAAGTAGACACCCTAGGGTATTTCAAATGCTGGTATTTTAACACTTTCCATGCACTAATTCAACCACCAGTCTTTGTCAAACTATTGGGCAGTCATTTTTTGTGTGTTATTTTTCACACACATTGTACTTTAGACATGAATTCTCAGCTCCTGTTAAGTGTTACTGCCAAAGAAGACCCCAATATGTGTTCACCAACATCTCCTGAGTACAGTGATACCACCTATGCATAAGTTTCTTGGCTTGTTCGGGGGGTGTAATGCCAAATGTCCAACATGCGTTTGTGATTTTTTTTTCACATTTAACATATTTTCTTTGCCTATTGTCTTTTTGGGGGTATTTTAACATACCCCAATTTATTTGCTTCCATGAATGTGCATATTTTTGAAATGTTGACACCCCAAGGTATTGTATATGGTGTGCTTTGATGCATTTGAAGTAACTGTTTTAGCCAAAAAAATTGGAGAAAGTGTATGGTGGCATTTTTTCAATTTTCATTTTTACACACACATTGTTTTTTGACTATGATTTAGGAGAGACTGTTGTAAGTTAGTGCAAAAAAATACTTCAGGTTGTTTTCTGCAAGGCACCCTGAGAACACCTATGTCCCCCATGCATAGGTTTGCCAGGATTTTGGGAAGGTTATGTTACAATTTTATGACTTGTGATTTTAGTTATTAAGTGAGAGTATTTCTTCTGATAGGCCTATCTTTAGTTTGGGGCCTATTGTAAACCCCACTTTTATTTATTGCCATGAAAGTGTATATTTTCGAAATGTTGACACCCCAAGGTATTGTATATGGTGTGCTTTGATGCCTTTGAAGCAACCGTTTTAGCCAAAAAAATTGGAGAAAGTGTATGGTGGCAATTTTTCAATTTTCATTTTTACACACACATTGCTTTTTGACTATGATTTAGGAGAGACTGTTGTAAGTTAGTGCAAAAAAAATACTACAGGTTGTTTTCTGCAAGGCACCTTGAGAACACCTATGTCCCCCATGCATAGGTTTGACAGGGGTTTTTGTAAAAAAAAAAAAAAGAACAGCCCCATTTTAGAAAAAAAAAATATATTAGTGAAATGTAAAAATCTGGCACATTAAAAGTAAAAAAATAACAACAAAAAATTTAACAGTAAACATAACAAAAAAAAATAACAGCAAATGTATTTATTTTTTAAAAATTGACCATTGTATGGTACCGCTTGAAGCAGTCCCAAATGCAGAGTCCAGGCTGTCCAGGGCAATCAGGACAGTGATATACAGTGTCCCTTCTCTGCCCCCTCTTGGTACAGACTCTGCATTTTTTTTTGTGGTCTCTGCTTTGCGGCAGTAGGGGGGATTATAAAAATTAAATGAGTAGCCCCAACTCTGCTCTCTCCCATCACCGCCCGGGGAGCAGGTGCATCATGGTACAAAATCCCCGAAATGATCTGGAGCTGAAATTGTAAAAAAGTCTGTTTCATTCCGGGGTTTGCTTTTTTGAACAACAAAAAAGCGTTGTGGGTTGCAATCTGCATTAGGTAAATTGCAACCTTTTTGTACCAGGCCCTTGTCTTCCGCATAATTAGGTAGGGCTGCAGCAGCTGATCTGCCAGATCAACCCCACCCATATGCCGGTTATAAGACTTGATGCACACTGGCTTCCTTATGATCTCAGCTCTGCCACGTACAGAGACCGCCACCGTCCTCTCTGTGTGGATGGTGGTAAGAAGGTATACATCCTTCTTGTCTCTGTACTTAAGTGCCAACAGCTCCTCTTGGCGCAGAGCTGAGGTCTCCCCCCTTTGTAGCCGGGTGCGTACAAGTTGTCCTGGGAAACCTGTGCGGTTCTTTTTAATTGTACCGCAAGCTACTGTATCAAAGCAATACAGTAGCTTGAACAAAAGGACACTTGTATAAAAATTGTCTAAGTACAAGTGATACCCTTTGTTCATTAGGGGTAATATCAGGTCCCAGACAATCTTGCCAGTGGTTCCCATATGTTCTGGGCAACCTGGAGGGTCAAGGTGGCTATCCTTTCCCTCATACACCCGGAAGGCCTGAGTATACCCAGTCTCGCTCTCACAGAGCTTATACACCTTTACCCCATACCTGGAGCGCTTGGAAGGAATATACTGCTTGAATCCCAGCCTTCCCTTATACTTCATCAGGGATTCATCAACGCATATATTCCTTCCAGGTGTATAAGCCTCTGCAAACCTGGCAGAAAAGTGGGTAATCAGGGGGCGGATTTTATACAGCCTGTCAAATTGGGGATGCTCCCTAGGGGGGCACAGGCTGTTGTCGCTGAAGTGCATGAAATGAAGAATCATTTCATACCTCTGCCTCGACATACTCTGGAAGAAAATGGGGGTAGAGCAGATGGGGCTACTGCTCCAGTAGGAGCGAACGGAGGGCTTCTTTATGATGCCCATCAGCATAGTCAATGCCCAGAATTTTTTAAATTCTGGCACATTGATGGGGGCCCATTGCTGCTTTGCCAAATATGTTTCAGGCTTTGCAGCACGGTACTGATGGGCATATAAATTAGTTTGGGCGACAATGTTCCCCAATACATCATCACCCAGAAACACCTCCAGAAACTGTTGGGGGCTAAAACCTGCCACATCTATATTTATGCCAGCATTTGCTGTGAAGGGTGGGATATCTGGCCTCTGGAGATGAGGCGTTACCCACTCTTCAGCGGCAATGGCAGCACCACGCCTCCTTCTGGCAGGGGGGCTAGCAGGGGGGCTAGCAGCCACAGATACATCACTATCAGTTGAGACTGCATCTAATGATGTATCTGAGCATATGGCAGGGTCAAAATTGGGGTCTGAGTCAGACATAGAGGCATCTGACTCTGACGCAAGGATGGCATATGCCTCCTCAGCACTATATGTTTTCTTTGACATTATTGTATCTGTCACAGAAAACCAAAATTAATTAATTAACTAAATGGCCTTTGGGTTTTTTAAAAAAAAGTACAGCTATGCTAATGCCAGTGATTTATAGCGATCACTGGCAAGCTAGGGGTTAAATACTCTTTAAATTAAATTAAATTAACTAAATGGCTCTGAAAGGAGCCTTTGGGTTTTTAAAAAATTACAACAACAAAAATTAACCCCTAAAAAAATGCACAGACAGCAAAAAAGTACAGCTATGCTAATGCCAGTGATTTATAGCGATCACTGGCAAGCTAGGGGTTAAATACTCTTTAAATTAAATTAAATTAGCTAAATGGCTCTGAAAGGAGCCTTTGGGTTTTTAAAAAATTACAACAACAAAAATTAAGCCCTAAAAAAATGCACAGGCAGCAAAAAAGTACAGCTATGCTAATGCCAGTGATTTATAGCGATCACTGGCAAGCTAGGGGTTAAATACTCTTTAAATTAAATTAAATTAGCTAAATGGCTCTAAAAGGAGCCTTTGGGTTTTTAAAAAATTACAACAACAAAAATTAACCCCTAAAAAAATGCACAGACAGCAAAAAAGTACAGCTATGCTAATGCCAGTGATTTATAGCGATCACTGGCAAGCTAGGGGTTAAATACTCTTTAAATTAAATTAAATTAGCTAAATGGCTCTGAAAGGAGCCTTTGGGTTTTTAAAAAATTACAACAACAAAAATTAACCCCTAAAAAAATGCACAGACAGCAAAAAAGTACAGCTATGCTAATGCCAGTGATTTATAGCGATCACTGGCAAGCTAGGGGTTAAATACTATTTAAATTAAATTAAATTAGCTAAATGGCTCTGAAAGGAGCGTTTGGGTTTTTAAAAAATTACAACAACAAAAATTAACCCCTAAAAAATGCACAGACAGCAAAAAAGTACAGCTATGCTAATGCCAGTGATGTATAGCGATCACTGGCAAGCTAGGGGTTAAATAGTCTTTAAATTAAATTAGCTAAATGGCTCTGAAAGGAGCCTTTGGGTTTTTTAAAAAAAATACAACAACAAAAATTAACCGCTAAAAAAATGCACAGACAGCAAAAAAAAGTGCAGCTGTGCTACTGCCAGTGATTTATAGTGATCACTGGCAAGCTAGGGGTTAATGGCTCTGAAAAGAGCCTTTGGATTTTAAATTTTTTAACAAATAAAAGAAATAAATCTCTCTCTGCTAAAATACAGGTCTCTCTTTCTCTCCAACAAAAAAGCAAGTGAGGAGAGGGAGGGAGATCCACACTGATCAGAGTCAATATTTACAAATATTGACCTGATCAGACAAATGGGAGATTTTATTATTATTTTTTTTTTGTGGGAAGGCTCAGATTGGGTGACCCTAGCTTGCCCCTATGATGAGGCAGGCTAGGGACACCCCAAGAGGCCCCATGATGCACTGGGCATCGCCATTTTGGAAGCCTCATGGGGGAGGGGGGGGCTATATAGGGGCTTTTATTTTTATTACCCGTTTTTTTTTCCCCATTTTTTATTTAATTTATATACTAACTAAGTGCCTCGACCCACCGATGCACTTAGCACACTAGCAGAGCATCGGAAGCGTGTCCGATCGCTTCCGATGCTCTGCTGCACTGTCGGGCTCCACGTGGAGCAAAACCGGAAGTGATCACTCAAGGGGGAGTGATCAATCCGGTCCCGGCACTCCGGAACAGCACTGCAGGGATGCCTAGACATCGAGGCATCTCTGCGGTACTGTAATAGTGTCTGGAAGCGATCTTGATCGCTTCCAGCACTCACTTTAGCCGAGGACATGCAGGGTACGTCGTCAGGCGTTAACTGCCTTTTTTTCGGACGTACCCTGCACGTCCTCGGTCACTAAGGGGTTAAACTGCCATACCGATGGATTACTTACCTGTTGCCGCCAAAGGCTACCCTACCTATAGTGAGTACCGCTTACCTCATTTTGCAAACTTTCTCTGCTCTGGGATATTTCCTATCATTTCAGCTTGACGCCGGGATTAGAAGACTACTGGCCAAGTTGGGTCTGATAGTGGAATATCCCACGAGCATTACAACAAGTTTCTTCTGTGAATTCTTTAAAAAAAGCAAAAAACACAGGAACACAATAAGGAAGTCTATTTTTTTCTACAAGAGTCAACTTTTTTTAATGGTATTACGTAAACATTTCTTATGAGTGATGATAATATTTTGCAATGTGGTATTCACAAGTATTTTTATTTAAACACATATGAAATAGGGTGAAAGAGTAAAAAAATAAAACAATAAAAATATTGGAAAAAAAAAACAGACGTAAAAATAAAATGTGATCAAGAATAAAATGAAAGACAAAAAGTGATAAAGAATTACAAACATGAGATTGGTTATTGCTTATAAATATAATTTATTAACCTTTAAAAAACTTTTTCTTACACTTTGTACATGTCAGATTGACAGAATAAATGCAGGCATTTACAAACAGAGTGAAGGAGAAAAAAGGTTGTTGTGGTGAGCTAAAGTAAAAGAGGCACACCCAGAACAGTAAACTACATCTCCACTGTACAGAAATACAAAGAATGCAACAGTTAGCACTTCTTTCTTAGAACATATTTTTTTTTTTAGAAAAAGGAATTGCATAGTAAATACAGCTGTAGGGAAATAAAAGACAAAAAACTAAATAGTTTTCTATATCTGTATAGCCAAAAAACTAAGTAACACTTTTGCAGCAATTCTGCAGTAGTACAAATACTTGAAAAACTGAATTGCTTCTCAGGTTATTGGATCCATTATGTCTTTCTCAGCTACAAGTAATTTACAAATTCAAACTTTTTTTTTTTAATATTTAAAGATATAAATTAAAGAGTAATAATTTTTGAAATGACAATTGCAATAAATAAACAGGGTAAATTATTTTCAGCTGTTCTAAGACTATGAATGTAAAAGGCAATGCAATGCTATTGGTAAACTTAATAAAGGGGCACTGAACTCAAAATAAAATTTCTGTCACCCAAATGAAGTGGTAGCAATAAAGCAAGTTGATTTTTTTTTTTAACGTAAGCAAGTGCGCAGTAAAAGCTCTTAAACTTCAAACTAATGTGTCTGTATCAGTTGTGTACCTAATACTAATGATCATTGGCTGAAAGGCAGTCCTCACTATTGCTCATTGGCTTATAGGTGCTTCCTGTTTATGCTAATTGGTTGATGCATATTTCATGCTAACACTCATTTCTTTATTTTAGGGTAAAATACCTATATATTTAAATAGCACACTTTCTACTAAATGACAGATAATTTTTGATTACAGTGTCCCTTTAACAGAATGTAGTCTACCTCTTCAATCTGGCTACGGATAGTGTAGCAATATCTATGTTAAACTTTAAAAGAAATCCATTTTTTATAACATGGGCTCAAATTTGAGAAACCTCTTAAATCTGCAATCTAATTTTCATTTTCAATAACAATGTTAGAGGTACATTCACTTTAACATAATTTTATAATATACAGCATATTGTGTTAATTATTTCCTTACTGTACAAGCATATGTATGTACAATTGAGGCAGCCTATAAGCAGTCCTAAAAAAATGGCAATTTATTTTACTGTATTATAAGTCTAACTACATAATGGTCAGAAATGATGAAATATTGCAATATAGAGTGTACAAATTAGTTACAAGTATCTTTGTATGTAGAATGTTTAACTTCACAAGGGTCCACTCATTTTAATTAAGGTTCTGGGGTACTTTTTAGGTTATGTTGTGAAGCACAAAATAAAAAAAAAAGTCAGAATGAATATCTGATTTTACTATGCAGGGAACAATTGTACACACTAAATAAATAGATGATAGATAGACCTGTAACCTATACTAATAAAAGGTCCCCCTGCATTAGAATTGTACACATTATTTTCACTTCTGCATATAGACTGGCTGCTTTGGGCCCCTAGATAGATAGATAGATAGATAGATAGATAGATAGATAGATAGATATAGATAGATATGAAAGGTTTTGTAAAGACCCTCTCCACTATAATTTCCATTGAGTAAAATAATTAATTGCAGACTGTAGCACATACACAATCTGCACAGGAGCCAGTTTAAGTTTAACAGACACATTCTCATCACACTTTAGATATAATTAACAAAACCCTGTGTCCATGTTCTTCTATGAATCTGATTCACTAAAGTTCACATATAGCTCCATTCTCTAATGAATTTGTAAAATATAAGAAAATAGGTACTGGAAAAGACGGAGAGGCTTTTGATGAATATTTCTCAGTTTTTCCTCTGAAGCAGGGGATTTTTGGTAAGAATATGCAAATAAGAATTTTATATATAAAATAATCATTTATTTCTAAAGTAGTAATACTATATCATGTAATTAGAAAGGAAATGAAAAAGAGCATTTATCACTGAGTGAATGTACCTTTAACAAGCCTTTTAACTGGATGACCACCGATTTTAAAGCAAAAAAAAAAAAAGGTCATGATTCTATTACCGCATCTTGTCACATAGAATTGATCATTCTGTCATTTTATGAACTTGGATACATTCTCCTGTAATTAATTAACAACCCTATTAAAAAGTCCTAATGAGTAGCTGGCAAGACAAGAGCCTTCTGAGCATAATGTTAAGTTATGAGGTTCCTTATAAAATATGAAAAATAAAATACCTGAAAACATTTTGCTCAGTTAAGGTAGCTTTTAAAGCCTTCAGAGAGACTTTGTTGAATTGACCTGTATTTTTATTCAGTGTAATTTTGGTTGCTTAACTCATGTTAAAGGGACATTATAGACTAAACTAATATATGCATCAATGAATTTGCATTTTGCTTAGAAAGATTTTTGCATTATACGTACATTAGAAAAATGCTTCTAGGGAAGGGGTGGGCAATTATTGGCCCTCCAGATGTTATGGATTAATCTCCTATAATGCTCTTTCAGCCATAATGCTGGCAAAGCATTGTGGGAGATGTAGTTCATAACATCTGGAAGGCCAATAGTTGCCCACCCTTGTTCTAGGGTAACATGATCAGCATACCACTGTAGATGTGAGCAAACACATTCACAAATTGTAATCTGGCCAATTAGCCATTGGCAATACCTACCAAGTAACCACTGACTAGAAACTCTTTTGCTTTTTTTATTACAAAAAAATTATACTGCAAAAATTATTTTAATTGTAGCTTTTTTTAATTTATTTTTATTTTTAAATGTGCATGTTAGTTTTACCTAAAATGTCATTTTTTGTAAAGAAAGATATATTAAAGAAAAATGTAATGGTGGATTATGCTTCGGGTTATATTGTATGCAATACAAGCAGTGGGATTAAGGTAATGTAAGTGAGCCAAAATGGCCGAATAGCTAAAGTGAAATATAAGTTGCAATTGAAAAATAGCAAAATCATGCACACTATAATAAATGTTTGTTTTCTTTTGTTTTTGTTTTTTAACAATAAGCACATATAAATTAGTATATACCAATGATAAATAAAAATTACACATATGTAGCAAGATTATAAATATGTATAAAAACAAAAAAATCATAAAATAAAGCATAAATTTGAACATTGACCTGATAGTCCCCTAAAAATATAAATTTACAAGCATCTAAAAGTAAAGTAAATAAGTGTGTAGGCAAAATTCAATAGCACTGATGATGCAAAACTGGCTAAATGAAGAAAAACAGTAAAAAAAAATATTCTGCAGTTGTTTTTAGAGGCACAGTATTCCTCACAAGCACACAGTCCTGATTGTATAAAAAGCATGTACAAAAAAATTGTAATCTGCTATGTATAACACTAGATGGTAGCATGTGAAAGTATCTGAATATATTACAATATATAAAAAAAATGAATCTTCTTTCATAACTGTGAGAATATAATGTCCATTAACAGCATATTCACCTCTCTGACATAAATCAGTTAGCTCTAATGAGTTCATTTTGAGTAGGCCTTAAATATTTAGGAATCTAAAGAACATATTAATCCATGCACCGAGAACCATAGGGATATAAAGGTCATTCCAATTTGCTTCCAAAAATATATATATATTGAAAACAGCAACTTCTGGTTTCTAGCTCCTTTGTATCTATATTGATTTTTGAACAAGATGGGAATAAGAGATCTGGAGCTGACCCATCATATTTTTGTCTCTATTGACCCTAATACAGTGAATAAAGTTTTTGGTGCCAAACCTTAGAGATATGAAAGGGAAAGCAATGTACGGTTAAAGTAATCATTAAATCACACTGGATGTTACTTCAAAGTACAGGAACATCTCCAAATTGGACAAAGTGCTGTGATTTAGATGCAATCATTTTCTAATCTAACTGATAGTCATGCAATATCAATATGCTAACAAGCAGATGCTATTTCATTTATAATTTAAATATTACAAATGTTTGGAAAATTTGCAAACAGCAACTTATTATGCGTTTACTGAATTGTAATAAAAAAAACTGAGTTTTAAAAAGATGTACTAGAGAATATGTCATAACGAATTTTGAAGACATTGGCTAATGATTGTATGTCTCAAATTTAAATAAATATTTTAATGATATATTTGCAGTTGTCTTGACAGTGGAAATGAGAAGTATCTGTTTCAAAATCGTAAAGTCACTGAAAGGTGCTGCATTTTGACAGGAAATACTTCATATTCCTAGGAGATTTTCAAATACCACTAGGTTATTAAAATCGAAGCAGAATAAAATGGAAAATATATTGTCATATGGGAAGATGTTTGCTGGTAATAGAAGCATTTTCTTTTTATTTCAGATTTCATAATACCCTATTATAGATGGCTTAAATCAGCTATTTAGTTAAAAAGTTAGACTTGTCCTACTTGAGAGATATAATTTTCAACTCATAAAACAAATTGACCATGTGACTACCTCACAGACGAGATTCACAACAATAATATAATAGATAATAAATGCAGGGCACTTCCTGCCTCAAAGTCATTTGTTGGTAAACACCCATCACTTCCACACTGTTTCCAATGCTAAAACTGAAAGCCACAAACTACTCAGAGTGAAATCTCATTAAAGTTATGATATTTGAAAGACCAACTTTCAGTAAAATAAAACACTTTGAATTGATAGGTTGTTCTTAATATACATTTCAATATTAGTCATTTTTAATATTAAAGAGACAGTCTACCCCAACATTTGTATTGTTTAAAAATATAAATAATCCCTTTATTACCTATTCCCCAGTTTTGCAGAGTCAACATGGTTATATTAATATACTTTTAACCTCTGTGATTACCTTGTGTCTAAGACGCTTTTGAAAGACCCCTTATCACATGGCTATTTATTTATTTATTAACTATTGTCTTGCATTTTAGCCAATTAGTGCTGTGTCCTGCACAACTGTAGGGGAGAGGGCACAATGTTATCACACATGAACTAGTAGTCTCCTGTTGTGAAAAGCAAATAAAAAGCATGTGATAAGAGGCTGTCTGTAGTGGCTTTGAAGGCGTAAAAAAATAAGAGGTTTAAATGTTACAAAGTATATTAATATAACAATGTTGGTTGTGCAAGCTAGGGAATGGCTAGTAAATTTTGTTGTAGATTGTCACTTTAACCTGATAGTGACAATAGCAGCTAGTCTGAAATGATGACATTGAATGCCAGAGAGAAATGACTTTGTCTCAATAGTTTAAATATTTGAATACAAATGGAATTTAAAAAAAAAGACTTTAATAAATAAAAAAATATAAGTACCAGAATTGTTATGGTTCTGAAGTTTTGTGAGATGATGTTGTATATGCTCTGTGAAAAAACATTACCCTACAAGGTTCAGAATTATACCCTTAGGGTAGTGCAGCTCAACAGATCGTCTAGGTACCTGTACTGGATCATTGAAATCAATGGGAAACAAGGATTATGAGGGACTAGATGGATAGGATGAAAAAATGTATAATAATGGTGAAAAAGGTATTACCTTGTAATAAAGCAGATACAGTAGATTAATTAATACAATATTACTGCAGTTAGGGATAGTTTAAGACAGATTATTGACAAAGTGTCTTGCAGTTTAGTATTGCAAAATAAAATTGAATTTGGTATTAGTTGTTTCGCTAGCTTCATATGCCATCTTCTGTTAAACATGATCTCTGTATCAGATCGTCAGTAATTTAGTGAGCAATGTACCAGATTCCTGACATTATAAAAGTTATATGGCAATTAAAGAGCCTGAATTGATTGTATATCCTTGTCTCTGTATTAAATTGTGTGATATCACTGGTCTTCCATTAGGATTGTCTATTAAGTGTTCAAATTACATAATGTATTGATTAGACCTTGCAAAAGGTGATGTCACAAGTTAATTTTAACACAGACAAACAATATGCTGGATAGTGAATGGGAATCTTAAAGCAAAGGCAAGCTTAAAAGGACAATGCAAGAAGCTATAAAGATTTAATTTCATTCAGGAACATCTATTCAAATGGGCTGAGCTCTCCCTCACTGGGAGGATGATTTTTTTGGTTGCCTCGTCTTATCATTGCTTTTGTATAGCCAGTATTGCTTTACTGACATTTCCAGTATCTGTGTCATTTTCAACAGGCAAATGCAGCTCTTTCAGGTGACAAAATATAGGTAAAGGGGATATTTGCAATCAATAAATGCAATAAAGCAGGTAACATGGATCAATGGCAACACAGTAAAAGGGAGCAAAAAATGACAGTACAATGTCCCTTTAACGACATTAAATCAGAAAGAAGATTATACCAGATTGTAGATTTGTTCTATTAATCAGGAAATCATGTACAATACTCTCCTATCTAGTATCATAAGATGTTTATACATAAATTTTCCTATTTTGTTTCTTGTTCAAACTCAAGAGTCCTGTCCATTCTGCTGATAACACAAACAGCTTAAAGTGAATATGAAAAAGCCCAAACCTGTCTATTTATTGTGAAACTTAGAGAAGAAATATGTTAGTTTACCAAACTCATATTACTTCTTTAAGGCAAATCACTATAATGCTCTTAATTAGGAAAGCCAACGTGACATACTGTAGTGACAATGACAGATGTGACAGTGAACCTATGACATGCAATTTTTGTTTTCACATATACTAGTTCATTACTTTACTACAGCTCATAGGAAGATTATGTCTGTTTTTAAAGTAATATGTCTCTTCACAGTAAATTATATTATTGAATCATGTCCAAGTTTAAATATTAGACAAAAATATACGCGTTTCTTGTCCCATTGTATGTACAATATAATGTCTTGCACATAGATAATTAAAATATATCAAAGTTTTGTTTTTCTTTTCTTTGAAAATTGGGTACTGTTTGTTAAGTAAATATATTTTTATCTCTTCATGTAGTTTGTATTGGGCCACCTATACAACTGTGAAACTTGTCAACCAATTAGCAAATCTATAGGTGTTTGCAGTGATATATGTAAATAAATTAAAGAATCTGTCTTAAATTTAAAAACTAAAAATGAAAATGTAGGGTGGAAAGACACATTGTGAAGTTTTGTTAAAGTTAATAAAGGTGTTTACTATCAAATGTTAACATCGGCAACTTCATATAATACTAACCAATGACGACACTATATTCCAATTCCCTCCATAACTTTAGGAATATCTTTGGAAAAATATATATTTTCTCAGCAATTACATATAGCTCCAAACAGCTCAAATTAAAAACATTTTTTTTGTAATGCATCATTTGTAAGATTGATAAAAAAAAAACAAGTATTTTCTTGCCAAATATATTGGAATACGAATGCATTGCTGCTTGGGTTTCCAAACAAGCAAACAGAGCTTTCTCCACAAGAGCACCAAGAACAGAAAAACATGATGGGAACCTTATCTGATACTGGATGCAGTGACCAGGGTACCATTCAGAAAATCACTGGTAATTGCTTGTCTAAAAGCCTCAGGTGGTAGACATCTTAAATGTAGATGGCTTACAGAAAATATAAATAGTCATGGGACAGTATCAATAACCCCTGTCCATTATTGGATGTAAACAATGTCCATTGGATCTGGGATTGTAAAGACGTTTTATCCATGTACCTGGATAGCAATAAAATGCGTTTCCTAGGAAACTGTTAAATCCTGTACCAAGCGATGTATAGCCACACTGAATGAGCATCAGGTTGGTTTATAATATTCAAGATACAGCTTTGCATTTTTATGTTAATATACAAGAAAAGGTTTATATCAAAGTCATTTTAAATATTATAAGTAAAATTCATTGGTCAATATACTTTTTCAGGTTTGTTTTTTTTTTGTTTTAACTTTCATTACAATGTCCCAAGTGTCAATCTCTGTCTTCGTTTTTTTGTATAGAGAATCAATAATTTCCTTCTGCTGCCAAAGAAACAACTGTCTCATGTCGGCCCATCTCCTCCAAAACAGCGGCAAGCGTGCTAAGGTTTCCATCTGGGTAGTTCTGAGCTTCCCAAAGATCTAAGATGACTCCAGTGGGGCTGGGTTTTGTAGCGAAGTAATTAAGGTATCTGCACAATTTGAAAGATAATACGTTAGCTAGCTTTATACAGAAACTTTATACAGGAACAGAAGAATCAGTTTAGAAGAGTTGACAAATGGTTAAATAGAAATATGTGTTTAGATGGATATTAAATAAAGTAAATGTGAATATGTTTTGCCTTATATTCCAAAGGCATGTGCCCTTAATGATGGATTTATTTTAGTGCAGATCAGATGCTCAAAAAAGCTCCCAACTTTGATGCATATGGTCTCTAACATTATAAAAGCAATGACACCAGCCTACGGCACACCCTAAAAGAAGCCGTACTGCTCACTCCATAGCTGTTTGCTTTCTCACACTCCCATAGTTACACAGTAGTGCAGAATAGACAGGGTATAGAATGGGCAGTACAGCAGTACATTGGCACTATTGCTTCTTGTAAAATTTGAGGGAACAAACTCTTGGCTGAGAGGCAGCCAAAAGGACTTGGTATTACAAATGTTAAATAAGCATACAAAATCTCTTCTTTTTCTGCAAATAACTTAAAATATGTCACAAAGGCACATACTATGGGTTTATAAGGTAAAATGATTCTAATTTATTGCCTCTGTTTTATTTTTTAAATAATATACATATCAACAATGTAACAAAACATACAAAACAGAAAAATTTATAAAAATAACAAAATTAAGATGTTATGTAGTCTAAGGTTACACCCTTTTATAAATGATAAAATATTATAAAGTCTCTAAAAAATTCTAAACAGGCTTTAACCCTTTGCAGTCAGTGATTTAAAACAGTTAAAGACACAGAAACAACATTACTAATTAAATGTTAAAAAAGTGCTAAAATACATTTTTATATATATATATATATATATATATATATATATATATATATATATTTAATATATATATATATACACACACACATATATATATATATATATATATATATATATATATATATATATATATCAATAATTTCCTTCTGCTGCCAAAGAAACAACTGTCTCATGTCAGCCCATATATATTGCATTAAGAAAGTTTTTTGACCCCTAAATTTTGTTGCATTTTGTTATGTTACAGCCTTATACTAAAATGGTTTAAATAAAAAAAAAATTAAAAAAAATCACATGAATCTACACTCAACACCCCATAATGACAAAGCAAAAATGAAATGTTTGATATATTGCAAATTTATTAAAAAAAAAACCCTGAAATATAACATTGACATAAGTATTCAAATAACACTTAAAATTTAGCTCAAGTGCATCCTATTTCCCTAGATCATCTGGATCATGAGATGCTTCTACTCTTTAATTGGAGTCCACAAATGGTAAATTAAATGGATAGGACATCATTTGGAAAGGCACACACCTGTCTATGGGCTAGATTACAAGTGTTGCGCTAACTTGCGCGTAAGTGAAAAGGGGTTTATCGCGAGAGTTTGTGCGCGTGTAAAGGAGATAGGTTTTTTTTTTAGATCTACTTGTAATCTAGCCCTATATAAGGTCTCACAGGTGAAAATGCATATCAAAGCAAAATCCAAGCAATGAGGTAAAATGAACTGCCTGTCAATCACAGAGACAGGATTGTGCCAAGGCACAGATCTGGGTAAGGCTACAAAAACATTTCAACAGCATTAAATGTTCCCAAGAGCACAGTAACTTCCATAATTCTTAAATGGAAGAAGTTTGGAATATCCAGAACTCTTCCTAGAGCTAGCTGCTCGGTCAAACTGAGCAATTGGGGAAGAAGGGCCTTGGTTAGAAAGGTGACCAAGAACCAGAAGGTAACTCTGGTTAGGCTCCAGAGATCATTTGGGTCCAGAGATCATTTGAGTAGATGGAAAAAATCTGCAGGACAACCATCACTACAACTCTCCAACGATCTGGGCTTTATGGCAGAGTGGCCAGGCAGAAGTCTCTCCTCAGTGCAAGACACAATAAACCACACTTGGAATTTGCAAAAAAAACACACCTAAAGGACTTTCAGAATGTAAGAAACAAGATTCTATGGCCTGATGAAATAAAGATTGAACAGTTTGGCCTCCACTCCAAGCGTCATGTCTGGAGAAACTAGGCAACACTCATCCCCTGCACAATACCATGCCAAGAGTAAAGCATGGTTGTAGTAGCATCATGCTGCGGGGGTGTATTTCAGTGGCAGGGACTGGTCAGGGTTAAGGGAAAGCAGAATGCAGCAAAAAAACAGAGATATCCATAATGAAAACAAGGTCTAGATTACTCAGGACATCAGACTGGGCTGAAGGTTCACCTTCCAACAGGATAATGACCCTAAGCACACAGCCAAGACAATGCAAGAGTGGCTTAAGGACAACTCTGTGAATGTCCTTGAGTGGCCCAGTTAGAGCCTTGACTTGAACCTAATCTGTTTTCTCAGGAAACCTGAAAATGGCTGTCCGCCCACGGTCCCCATCCAACCTGACAGATCTGAGAGGATCTGCAAAGAAAAATGTCAGAAAATCCCCCAAAAAACACAACACAACAAAATGTGAAAAAATGAATAGGTCTGATTAATTTCTGAATGCACAATATCCATATCTATCTATCTATCTATCTAGCAATTTATCAATATACATCTATTTATATATATATATATTCAGAAACACAAATATTTGTAGTGTAAAGCAAGTGATTTAATAACAATAAAAAAAAAAACTAATCTTGAATTATCACATTTTACAATGTCCATTAATCATATAAGTGTACACAATGTTCACAACCATTCAAACATAAAAAAACATTGTAATGGTTGTAACAGAGTTTAAGGATACAAGTGCCTTGAGATTAGCACTTCAGAAACATTGAATCTTCCAACTTACCTGTCTAACTGGAGTTTGTGGGCTAACAGTCTCCAGTCGTGTCCTCGCGTCTGAGGTGCATCGAGGCTGCTGCAAAGCTTCTGACGAATAGTTAAGGGAATGCTAAAAGCACTTGGTCCTATAATGGTAGTAATGGTGCTTGCTGAATCCATGAGAGGGAAATCAATAATGCAGCTAGGTTCCTGCATAGAAAAAAGACAAACAAATGATTTATATAGAAGACAATTGCTGTAGATGAATTAGTGCACACATTTTTATTTTAAACTATATCAAAGTGCTAGGATTAAATTCCAATACTCCCCATGTTTACTAGCATCATAATTCTAGGCAGCTGAAAAGGAACAAAATATTTATAGCTGACTCTGCATAATTTGCAGATTTATTGCTCTCTGTGAAACCTCGGCCTAGGTGGAGGACACAGGCATGTCTCTATTAGATTAGAGCCAGCTTCGAAAATAATTTAAGAGGCACAGCCTAAAAAATGCTATTTACATAAATAACACACAGCAAATTCCCTTAAACTCTTTACTCAAGATTAAATATGTGCTGATTTCTGAACAGCTCTGAAGTTACAATACACAAACCACTGCGGTTGTTTTTTTTTTATTATTTTTTTTAAGTAAAACAATCATAAATCAACTAACAAGCTAAATAGATGTACAGTTTGCAGCTTGATACTCATCTATTATAACAATTAAGTGTTATGATTATTATTTCCTTATTATTTCAATCACTACTTTTTCATAGTGTCCTTAGCCCAGATTAGAACATTGTTATTAGCACTTTTGTATTATTGTACATAAACATTCTTTACCAGGAACCCTGTGTAATGAGTATACTGATTTATTTGATGCTACAGAAATGGCAGATGACATATAAAGCTGTTCTTTTAGGCTCTCTTTTCTAGGGTATTCCAATATCATTACAATGACAGGTGTTTAAATTCATTAAAGGGACATGAAAGTTAATTAAACCTATATGTTCAAATGGAGCATGTACTTTTAAGAGACTTTCAACTTTTATTCTCAAATTCAATTTGTTCTATTGGTGCCCTCTGCTGAAAAGCATACGAAATTAGGCTTCGAAACAGCAATGCACTACTGGGAACTAACCAATGATTGGTGGCTGCACTTAAATGCCTCTAGTCATTGACTCACCAGATAAACTCAGCTAGGTCCTAGTAGTGCATTGCTGCTTTGGAGTAGTAGTGCATTGGAGGAATTAAAACAAAGTTCTATACAAGAAATAAGGTAATAATAAAACACTCTTAAAGATTAGTGCATTCTTTATTTTCTATTCTTTTTTTATACCATTTTTATTTCTCTTTAAGCTGTCTGAGTTACGTCTATAATTAATGATCAAGGGCTAGATTACAAGTGGAGCGCTAATTTAACAAGTCGCTGGCTAATGCTACTGCGAGCTCGCTGTAGCAATTAGTGCTCTGAAAATTACCCAGAGATCAAAGCTCTGATTAATTTTCTAAATGTCCCCCAATTGCCCCCACATTTCAGTGTAGTGTTGGTAATAATATATATATATATATATATATATATATATATATATATATATTTTTTTTTTTAAATAACTGCACAAAGCAGTTTTTAGGGCTTAAAGTTCGCGAATGTGGGGTGTTTGAAGAAACAAAAAGCACTGAAAAGTGCTTTTAAATTGCAGTCTATGGGGACTGTGTGTTCCCTGTAAATATATATGTATATGCTTATATACATATGTATTTATGTGTTAATATGAGTATATATACATATAAACACATAAATATATATGTATATATTCATATACATATATATTTCAATTTGCTGCCCATCACTGCGCAACTTACTCCCTTCGTTGCACTAGGTTGAGAACGGCATGAGAACGAGGCTCCCATTGGAGCCCAAGGAAGCACGCTCTTGTGAGCGCAAAGCTTCCATGCAATGCGAACAAGAGGTTGCGTTCGCAATGCGCTCAACTTGTAATACCAACGCAGATTTGTGTATTACTGAGATGGGCGCAAATATTGCACTGGTGTAAGCAATATTTTGTGCTCCACGCGTAATCTGGGCCTTTATCGTGTGTTTGGTTTTATTACCGATCGACAGGGGCCTACATGGAATCAAAATATATATGACCAATGTGAAAATAAAACATTATGACTGATTGATTCAGTATTGCTGATGATGACAGTCTTATCTGGCTGAACGCAGATTTGTTTTTTACTAGTTTGCAATTACCACTATAATTTCTTTCAGTTTTTAATAATATAATTAGTGTTTTTATAATACCCAAATAGATGCATTACTTTTGTATAAGTTTTATAACATTTTAAAATATTTACTCAGCATGCTCAAAAATATAAACATTAAAGTAGAAAAATAAAGATAAAAAACTTAATATGTACAGTATGGAGGAGGCAATAATGGATTTTTAAGATGATAACTAAAAATCATGCGTAGAGTGTTTTCTAATAGATTGGAAATCTGCTTACGGTGGTTCTCAAAAAAAAAGTGCCATAACGTGGTCATGAGAGACCATTAGAAAACCATGTAAAAAAACAGGTTTCTGGTATATGCAAGTGATCGGAAATTCCAAGGCCCTGATAAAGCCAATGTGAAGAGTTTGTTTAACAGTCTGGGTTAGAAGCCGTTGCTTCAACCATGCTTTTGTAGTAGTGAAGGTTTAAAAAGATTACTTTTACAAATTTGAATAATGAATAATAAAGAAGTCTTTGCAAGCACTACAAGTAAAGCAATGTAAATTTTAATTGTCTGGAGGGATATGTGAGGTTTGGCAGCCATTTAGATTTTCCTCCAGAGACCTCTGTTAACATTATCTACTCCAGTAATTATATCAGGATATTCTTAATGTGTCTGAGCTCGTTATTATCAATAACAAACTCACTTTCACAGACATAGGAGTGTCTGAAAGCTGCTTGCTTGTACTGACCACTAAACAGCTGGCTATTAGTTAAAATGATTGTCTCAATATTTTCTGTTGGATGCCAGTACAAATCCTCAATAAGTTCTCAAAGTCCAAATTAGCAGATTTAATAGATAAATAATAATATTCTTGAAATATTTGGTTTACCAGTTCCTCATTTTTTGTGGCTATTTACTAAGGCCTAGATTTGGAGTTTGGCGGTAGCCGTCAAAACCAGCGTTAGAGGCTCCTAACGCTGGTTTTAGGCTACCGCCGGTATTTGGAGTCATTCAAAAAAGGGTTTAATGCTCACTTTTCAGCCGCGACTTTTCCATACCGCAGATCCCCTTACGTCAATTGCGTATCCTATCTTTTCAATGGGATCTTTCTAACTCCGGTATTTAGAGTCGTGTCTGAAGTGAGCGTTAGAATTCTAACGACAAAACTCCAGCCGCAGAAAAAAGTCAGTAGTTAAGAGTTTTCTGGGCTAACGCTGGTTCATAAAGCTCTTAACTACTGTGCTCTAAAGTACACTAACACCCATAAACTACCTATGTACCCCTAAACCGAGCCCCCCCCACATCGCCGCCACTCGATTAAATTTTTTTAACCCCTAATCTGCCGACCGCCACCTACGTTATACTTATGTACCCCTAATCTGCTGCCCCTAACACCGCCGACCCCTATATTATATTTATTAACCCCTAACCTGCCCCCCACAACGTCGCCGCCAGCTACCTACAATAATTAACCCCTAATCTGCCGACCGCCACCTACGTTATACTTATGTACCCCTAATCTGCTGCCCCTAACACCGCCGACCCCTATATTATATTTATTAACCCCTAATCTGCCCCCCTCAACGTCGCCTCCACCTGCCTACACTTATTAACCCCTAATCTGCCGAGCGGACCACACCGCTACTATAATAAAGTTATTAATCCCTAATCCGCCTCACTCCCGCCTCAATAACCCTATAATAAATAGTATTAACCCCTAATCTGCCCTCCCTAACATCGCCGACACCTAAGTTCAATTATTAACCCCTAATCTGCCGACTGGAGCTCACCGCTATTCTAATAAATGTATTAACCCCTAAAGCTAAGTCTAACCCTAACACTAACACCCCCCTAAATTAAATATAATTTTAATCTAACGAAATTAATTAACTCTTCTTAAATAAATTATTCCTATTTAAAGCTAAATACTTACCTGTAAAATAAATCCTAATATAGCTACAATATAAATTATAATTATATTATAGCTATTTTAGGATTAATATTTATTTTACAGGTAACTTTGTATTTATTTTAACCAGGTACAATAGCTATTAAATAGTTAAGAACTATTTAATAGCTAAAATAGTTAAAATAATTACAAATTTACCTGTAAAATAAATCCTAACCTAAGTTACAATTAAACCTAACACTACACTATCAATAAATAAATTAAATAAAATACCTATAGTTATCTACAATTAAACCTAACACTACACTATCAATAAATAAATTAAATACAATTCCTACAAATAAATACAATGAAATAAACTTACTAAAGTACAAAAAATAAAAAAGAACTAAGTTACAAAAAATAAAAAAATATTTACAAACATTAGAAAAATATTACAACAATTTTAAACTAATTACACCTACTCTAAGCCCCCTAATAAAATAACAAAGCCCCCCAAAATAAAAAAATGCCCTACCCTATTCTAAATTACTAAAGTTCAAAGCTCTTTTACCTTATCAGCCCTGAACAGGGCCCTTTGCGGGGCATGCCCCAAGAAATTCAGCTCTTTTGCCTGTAAAAAAAAACATACAATACCCGCCCCCCAACATTACAACCCACCACCCACATACCCCTAATCTAACCCAAACCCCCCTTAAATAAACCTAACACTAAGCCCCTGAAGATCTTCCTACCTTATCTTCACCATACCAGGTTCACCGATCGATCCAGAAGAGCTCCTCCGATGTCCTGATCCAAGCCCAAGCAGGGGGCTGAAGAGGTCCATGATCCGGCTGAAGTCATCATCCAAGCGAGAGCTTAAGAGGTCCATGATCCGGCTGAAGTCTTCATCCAAGCGGGAGCTGAAGAGGTCCATGATCCGGCTGAAGTCTTCATCCAAGAGGGAGCTGAAGAGGTCCATGATCCGGCTGAAGTCTTCTATCAACGGCATCTTCAATCTTCTTTCTTCGGGAGCCATCATCTTCCATCCGACGCGGAACATCCTCTTCTCCCGACGCCTACTCGCCGAATGACGGTTCCTTTAAATGACGTCATCCAAGATGGCGTCCCTCGAATTCCGATTGGCTGATAGGATTCTATCAGCCAATCGGAATTAAGGTAGGAAAATTCTGATTGGCTGATGGAATCAGCCAATCAGAATCAAGTTCAATCCGATTGGCTGATTGGATCAGCCAATCGGATTGAACTTGATTCTGATTGGCTGATTCCATCAGCCAATCAGAATTTTCCTACCTTAATTCCGATTGGCTGATAGAATCCTATCAGCCAATCGGAATTCGAGGGATGCCATCTTGGATGACGTCATTTAAAGGAACCGTCATTCGGCGAGTAGGCGTCGGGAGAAGAGGATGTTCCGCGTCGGATGGAAGATGATGGCTCCCGAAGAAAGAAGATTGAAGATGCCATTGATAGAAGACTTCAGCCGGATCATGGACCTCTTCAGCTCCCACTTGGATTTAGACTTCAGCCAGATCATGGACCTCTTCAGCTCCCGCTTGGATGAAGACTTCAGCCGGATCATGGACCTCTTCAGCTCCCGCTTGGATGATGACTTCAGCCGGATCATGGACCTCTTCAGCCCCCTGCTTGGGCTTGGATCAGGACATCGGAGGAGCTCTTCTGGATCGATCGGTGAACCTGGTATGGTGAAAATAAGGTAGGAAGATCTTCAGGGGCTTAGTGTTAGGTTTATTTAAGGGGGGTTTGGGTTAGATTAGGGGTATGTGGGTGGTGGGTTTTAATGTTGGGGGGGGTATTGTATATTTTTTTTTACAGGCAAAAGAGCTGAATTTCTTGGGGCATGCCCCGCAAAGGGCCCTGTTCAGGGCTGGTAAGGTAAAAGAGCTTTGAACTTTAGTAATTTAGAATAGGGTAGGGCATTTTTTTATTTTGGGGGGCTTTGTTATTTTATTAGGGGGCTTAGAGTAGGTGTAATTAGTTGTAAAATTGTTGTAATATTTTTCTAATGTTTGTAAATATTATTTTATTTTTTGTAACTTAGTTCTTTTTTATTTTTTGTACTTTAGTTAGTTTATTTCATTGTATTTATTTGTTGGAATTGTATTTAATTTATTTATTGATAGTGTAGTGTTAGGTTTAATTGTAGATAATTATAGGTATTTTATTTAATTTATTTATTTAATTTTAAATTGTAACTTAGTGGTTTAATGGTTTAATTGTAACTTAGGTTAGGATTTATTTTACAGGTAAATTTGTAATTATTTTAACTATTTTAGCTATTAAATAGTTCTTAACTATTTAAAAGCTATTGTACCTGGTTAAAATAAATACAAAGTTACCTGTAAAATAAATATTAATCCTAAAATAGCTATAATATAATTATAATTTATATTGTAGCTATATTAGGATTTATTTTACAGGTAAGTATTTAGCTTTAAATAGGAATAATTTATTTAAGAAGAGTTAATTAATTTCGTTAGATTAAAATTATATTTAATTTAGGGGGGTGTTAGTGTTAGGGTTAGACTTAGCTTTAGGGGTTAATACATTTATTAGAATAACGGTGAGCTCCAGTCGGTAGATTAGGGGTTAATGTTTGAAGTTAGGTGTCGGCGATGTTAGGGAGGGCAGATTAGGGGTTAATACTATTTATTATAGGGTTAGTGAGGCGGATTAGGGGTTAATAACTTTATAATAATAGCGGTGCGGTCCGCTCGGCAGATTAGGGGTTAATAAGTGTAGGCAGGTGGAGGCGACGTTGTGGGGGGCAGATTAGGGGTTAATAAATATAATATAGGGGTCGGCGGTGTTAGGGGCAGCAGATTAGGGGTACATAGGGATAATGTAAGTAGCGGCGGTTTACGGAGCGGCAGATTAGGGGTTAAAAATAATATACAGGGGTCAGCGATAGCGGGGGCGGCAGAATAGGGGTTAATAAGTGTAAGGTTAGGGGTGTTTAGACTCGGGGTACATGTTAGAGTGTTAGGTGCAGACGTAGGAAGTGTTTCCCCATAGCAAACAATGGGGCTGCGTTAGGAGCTGAACGCGGCTTTTTTGCAGGTGTTAGGTTTTTTTTCAGCTCAAACAGCCCCATTGTTTCCTATGGGGGAATCGTGCACAAGCACGTTTTTGAAGCTGGCCGCTTCCTTAAGCAACTCTGGTATCGAGAGTTGCAGTGGCGTTAAATATGCTCTACGCTCCTTTTTTGGAGCCTAACACAGCCATTCTGTGAACTCTCAATACCAGAGTTATTTTAAAGGTGCGGCCAGAAAAAAGCCAGCGTTAGCTACGCGGGTCGTTACCGACAAAACTCTAAATCTAGCCGTAAGTTTGTAGAGCTTCTCAACACTCGCAGACCTTTACAAAATCTATCTAGAGCACTGGTTTTCAAACCTGTCCTCAGGCCTAACAGGCCACATTTTAAAAATATCTGAACTGGAGCACAGGTGAAATAATCAGCTGATTATTTTACCTGCTCTCATCCAAGGTAATCCTGAAAACCTGGCCTGTTGGGATGGCTTAAGGACAGGTTTAAAAAACAGTGATCTAGAGCTACAAAGTGTATTTACCAATGGACGTTTCTCACCTATGTTACTAGGTTTCAAAGAATTGCATGATTTGGGGATTTTTTATCATAAAATACATAACTCTCAATTCTAACTTAATCTAGGCCACTAACTTTAAAGTCAAAGGGGTCAATTTATTATTGGCCGAATTGGGCCAATTCACTGTGTTTCCGCGCAAGATTTTAGGCTCATACACCACTTCTGAGGCTGGGTGCAGCAATCCGCCCAATCCTATACGATCGGGCTGATTGACCCCCCCTGCTAGCGGCCGATTGGCCGTTAATCTGCAGTGGGCGGTATTGCACAAGCAGTTCACTAGAACTGCTTGTGCAATGCTGAATACAGACAGCGTATGCTGTCCACATTTAGCGATATTTGGCGGACATGATACGCTACAGCATATCATGTCCGCCAGACTTTAATAAATTGACCCCAAAGTGTGTTAGGGCACTTTTTGAGAAAAAATAAGTAAATAAATCACAAATATATTTATTTTGCCTTTTTTCATTGTTTTCTTGTTTTATTCGTTCTTGTAATTAGTAAACGTTGCTGAAGAAGTTATCACATTGCACCACACAAAGAATAGATTTAAAGAAAGATGTGTTTTTGCCACTAATAATGACTAAGTTATCAGGATTTATTCCATACCTCTGAGGCTGTGCAGTTCAGCTGGAAAATTTGTCCTTCTCCTTCCACCTGTCTTACACACAGCTTACAAATTAACTCTATGGTACTCAGGCTGAAGCGTTCCAGAGTAAAGGTGCATTGAAGATTCCTTTGGCAACCACTCCAAATATGATAGAATGGAATTTCCTAGAAGATTGCACAAATAAGAACACACATTTTTAGTTCACACAAACAAACATCATTCAACATCTACTATTTTTTATTTGTAAATTCTACTCAAATTTCATGAAGTGTAAAATGGATCACTAAAGGGAAGCAAGTCCCTGTATCAGCTTGTTGGCAAAAGCATTTCCATTCTGTCAATCAAGCAACAAATCTGAGTCACTAAGTGACATACACAATGCCAATAAAATACAAGTTGTACTACAAGGAGCAGCTCTTGTTATTCACAAGATGTCTGTCCCTTTGTAGAAGAGGCAATATTCTGCTTCTTGTTTCAGCCTCAACCACTTCAGCACATTATGGGTACAATATGCAGGTCTCTGGGGAGGGATGGTCTGCAGAATGCAGCCTGGTTAATGGAAGCTGAGAGCAGTGAAGAGAAGTTGTTCTGCCTGCAGGCACTAACATTCAGATGCTGACCTAGCACTCTACCAGATCTATAGCCAACCACTTAGAACAACATAGCTGAAGTCATCCCAAGGGTAGCAACATTAACCAAGCCAGCAGAGATATTGTACAGACACAGGCAACGATAAACATGTATTTCTTTACATTACTTTATATGTACGCCTAGAAGTATTTCCAACACCTATGGAATACTCATAGGTAAATCAGAATTGAAAGAGAATAGTACTAAAAAAATAATAATCTGTTTTTAAAATTAAAGATCAGCATTTGTATATATCAAAAAAAAAATTTTTAACTAAATCTTTTAACTAATTCTCACAGACTGTTAAAGACAAATGCCTCTGCTTCAAGTATAACAAAAAAGTATTAATTTATTCAGGACAGGAATTTGAGTTTTTCATAAAACATAAAGCTGAAATAAAAAGTGAACTACAATGTCCCTTTAATATCCAATACAGAATTTCGGAATCAGCTGCAGAAACTTGTTCCAAAGACATTATTTGTAGTATTTTTTCTGACATATTTGTTTTACCTTTTCACAGACATATTTAAAATTTTCTACAAATTTGCTTTAACATTTTGTTTTTAGTATTTTTAAGAAAAATATGTATATTAAAAAAAATCCTCATAAATAGCGCATAAACCAGCCTACACCTATACAAAAGTATGAATGTCCTATAGGGGCCGATTTAACATGCCCCAAATGGTACCTAATGCACCTGTTTCCCCGCGAGCCTTCAGACTCTCCTTAACTCGTCCACTGCCTCTGAGTCTGCGGACATCAATCCACCCGATCGAATATGATCAGGTTGATTGAAGCCCCCTACTAGCAGCCGATTGGCTGTGAATCTGCAGGGGGTGGCATTGCACAAGCAGTTCACCAGAACTGCTTGTGCAATGTTAAATGCCGACAGCATATGCTGTCTGCATTTAACGATGCAGGGCGGACATGATTCTCTATAGCGAATCATGTCCGTCTGGGGTATACTAAATAATATCAATAAGCATAAATAAAAACAGAAATGCTTACAGAATCAGCACAGGACAAAATTCTCTTAAAGTAAATTACTCTGGCCCTGGTGGAGGGGGCACAGAGATAAGGTTCCATTAACAGAAAATTTAAATCATAAATTGATTTTTCACATTCCTTTTTTTTTTTTAAGCATATCAAACCTAAAATTGTCAAAACTTTCTATATATAACCAAACAACAGCACTACCTGAGCTACAAATCCTTTTTTTTTAAGTTTTTAGATGCTCTTTAACAGTATTTTTCAACTGTGGTCCTCAAGTACCCTCAACAATTAAGGTTTTCATTATAGCTGAACTAACGCAAAGGTCAAATAATCAGCTGATGGGTGAGAGCAGGTTAGTAACCATGGTTACTGATCAGCTGATTATTTCACCGGAGCTCTAGCTCAGCTATAATGAAAACCTGGTCTGTTGAGGGTACTTGAGGACAGCAGTTAAGAAACACTGCTCTATAACACACTGGGTTGGTCACAATCATTTAAAGAAGCTTATCTTGATTTTTCTACAGAATTCACTATTAAAGTGTGTGGGGATTTTTATAGATATAGATTATTTTATAGATTATTTTTATATATTTTTTTTATAGATTCCTTTTTTTATTTCAGTTTCACACAACAAAATTGCAAAAAAAGGCCCATTACAATAATCTGAAAACTGTTAATGTTTACAAAGCTGTTCTGGAGAGAATCAAAGACTCTCATTTCATGAAAGAGCAGTCTATGTGGTTCAAAATCTTCACATTTATGCTTACGTCCTAGGCAATCCTTCACAATGATAAGTTCTAAAGGATTGATTGCCTATACACCTGAATGACCGACTGCATATTGAAGACATAGCAGCATGTACCATAGTTACAAATACATTTAGGCCTTAACTATTATAAACTGTTGAAAAAGGCAAAAATAAAACTCCACAAAGTAAAACATAACAAGAAAAATAAAAGAAATGGAACTAAAAATACACATCTACAAAACAAAAATAACCAGTTGTACTCATGAACAATGAAGGTTCAATATACAGTAGTATAGCTGAAAACCCTCAAATACCCGTATCCTGCTTGTTATTACTGTACTTAAAGGACTTCCAAAGGAGAAGAATATCATCAAAGAAGTCTGTTACCTAATTTAAGGTAATGAAATCTGTCTAAAGTAAAGTCCGAATTAACTAGTTTCCTCCACTCTCTAATAGTGGGGATTTTGGTGGATTTCCAGCACCTGGGTATCATTTGTTTTGCTGCATTTAGCATAATTTGGAATAGCTGTCTCCGTATTTTACACGCAATCTGAGGTGATTTTTTAAGTAAAATCAGCTCTGGACTTGTGTTCAGTTGCGTGTGCAATACAAGGTTAATATCTTTGAAGGTCTTTAACCAAAATTAATTTATAGGTGCACACTCCCACCAAATATGTCTCATGTGACCTACTTGTTCACAACCTCTCCAGCATGCGCTAGAACTTTTTTTTTATATATATATATATGCTTAATTTTTGCAGGTGTCAGGTACAACCTCATGCAAATTTTAATGTTTGTTTCTTTTGCGCCCGAGGAATGTGCAGACTGCGCTAGTCTTCTAAATCTGGTGTTCCACTCCTTCTGTGTTGTGTTTGTATTAATTTCCTTGTCCCAGCTTTTCGTATAAGAAGGGAGATTTGGAAATCTGTTATCAAGTACTATTTTATATAGTGTAGAAATTGATTTATGAGATTTCGAGCCATGAAGACATGTTCACTCGAACTGGGTGGGAGGGTGTAAGAAGTCAGATTTGCATCTGTGGGAGAAGATAAAATGTCTTACCTGATGATAACTAAACCAAGAAGTGAAGAAGGGAAGTGTTAAGGTGTCTATGTGTTGCTTCGTTTTTAAGTTACTATTATCTAGTAGTGTATGGA